>NW_017211664.1:0-27413 GCF_001704415.2 Capra hircus
GCTAGGAGGGGTTGGGTGCAAGAGGAGAAGGGGACGACAGAGGATGAGATGGCTGGATGGCATTACTGGAGTTGATGGACATGAGTTTGAGTGAACTCCGGGAGTTGATGATGGACAAGGAGGCCTGGTGTGCTGCGAATTCATGGAGTTGCAGAGTCGAACATGACTGAACTGACTGAACTGAACCAGCATATTGTTTTTAATAATTAATTTTATTAATATCTTTTATTTTATTAGCGTTAATATAGCATGATTGCAAAAGCTGACGTTTTCACAAAAATTTCAAAAAAACAGTTTGTTTTTAGTACAGAAAAAAGATATAAGTGATCTAGTGTGATTTCTCCTCACCTGACAGCTATGCGTTAACCTTCATCTTGGACCCAGAAAATGGTAGATAAGAGTAAAAAATGTAGATATAATCTCCCGGGCATTGAAAGGGTTAGGCTGTCTTATTATGCACATAGCCCCCTCTTTTTTTTTTTTAAAGAAAAACAACTATGAAAGGGATGGTAATTTACATTTCGAAATGAAGGAAAATAGGGGTCATGGACCTTTTCAAATGAAAGAAAAGCCTGGAACAGGAAGATAGCTATTTTTCACCTGTAAGTTTCTAAATTATTCTTTAAGGTGAGGAGCTTGAAAGTCTTAGTTCTGGTTAGGGTGCTGACCAAACAGGCAGATGTCAGCTCAGATCCTGAGGCATTCAGGAGTGGATGAGCCCAAAAGAATGTGTATGGGGTGGAAACCAGAATGGAGTAAGGAGCTGGGCAGAACTGAATGGAAGAGGTTTAAGCTCAGTAGCGCACTTTGTCTACGTTGGGTGTAGTGCTCTGAGTTTAAAAAAAAAAAAAATCACAGTACAGGAAGCTATACTGGTAAATAGGGTGTGAAGAAATTAATGATTTCTAAGTAACCAAGTAGAAATAAATGCAAATGGCAATATAATTGTTAAAATGAAATTACAGACTTTAGATAAATTTTTAAAACGTATTCACTGATTTCTTGGATTCATTCATCCACGTATCTATGTAAGTGTATACCCATCCACCCATTTAACAAAAATTCTTTGTGAGTTGGTAGGATGCTGGGATTCTGCATGAATAAAATAATATAGTCCCTGTCATCACTAATTTTACATTCTTTGGAGGAATAAATTAAACAATTAATTTCATGTAACTAAATAGTTATAACTGAAATATACACTATAAATGCCAAAGACAGGATGTCATGACAAAGAATTAGCAGTGAAAGAACCTGAAGTGTGGGAAATAGTGAATAGCTCTTTGAGCAAGTGTCACTTAACTTGAAAGAGAAGACAGTGATCAGTAAATGGGACACAGGAAGTGAGCTTCCATGTAAACTACTGATTACTTGCAGAAGATAGAGGTCATTTTGACTAAACTAGCAACAGAGGGAGCTGAGTGACAGAAAATTATTTTGGAAAGATAAGCAGTAATCAATCATTCGGGGGAATTTTAGGACAATTTTTGGAGTTACTGAACTTTGTTAGCCAAAAAAATATTTTAGTTTGAAGACATACCCCCAATCTACATGAGAAAATATGGCATGGTATGCAGGAAAACTATTGAAAATGCCCAGCTATAATAAATAGTCTGGATAAATTAATGAATATCAAGATAGGAAAAAAATCCTGAAAAACTTTTAGATAGAAAGAGTTCCCCTCTGCTTAAATTTGGGACAACCAAACTGACTTAGAGCTTTCACCCAGCAACATTCAATGCAAGAAGATGAAGTAGTAATGTGCCAATAGTTTCAAATCATAAGAGGTATGAGCAAGGAATATTAATTCAACCTCAAAGTGACTCAAGGATAAAGACGAAGGGGACATTTACAAACACCAAGGTGGTTAAGAAATATAGAATCCATGCTGCTGCTGCTAAGTCACTTCAGTTGTGTCCGACTCTGTGTAACCCCATAGATGGCAGCCCACCAGGCTCCCCTCCCTGTCCCTGGGATTCTCCAGGCAAGAACACTGGAGTGGGTTGGCATTTCTTTCTCCAATGCATGAAAGTGAAGTCGCTCAGTCGTGACCGAACCTCAGCGACCCCATGGACTGCAGCCTTCCAGGCTCCTCCGTCCATGGGATTTTCCAGGCAGGAGTACTGGAGTGGGGTGCCATTGCCTTCTCTGTAGAATCCTTGAGCACCTCTTAAAAAAAATACACTGGATAAGGAAATGTACTCAATTAAGTACCTCAGATAAGCAAACCAGAGAGCTGTAGTGTAAAGCCAAGTATCAAAAATAGTCCCTTTCTAAGTGTCTACTGTATGGAAGGTATGTCCTAAGTGGTTTATAGGTGGTCCCTCATTTGTTCCTTATGCAGTCTCACAAGATAATTTATGCCATTACTTGCTTTTATGAATAGGTAACTGAAACTGAGGGAGGTTAGGACATTTCACCACGGTCAGGACTGAGCCAGTGTGAGACACCATCAAGAGATGAAAGAGTGAGAAGGGAGTGGGATCCGAGCTCAATTTAAGCCATGACATTGTATTTTGAATATGAAATTAACTTTTAAAAAATAACAACATTGAAACCTACAATGACCTTCCAACATAGACAATTTTTCATATATTTAAAGTTTAACCACAGGTAATTGAATTTGAGAAGGTATATTTTTCTGAAAAGTCAGTTATAGAATTGATTACCTTGGCTCCATCCTTGTCACATAATTGAGCATAGCTTTGTCTCTCTATAAAGACCTTCAGGTGACCTCTTCATATTGTCATCTGGTCCATGTTTCAATAAGCATAACTTGTCCTTTCAGGTTTAGGCATGATGAGATCTTCAATGTTACTAGCCTTAAAGGTTCTGCACTATCTCTTTTTGGTTTACTTGAACCCTTACATGCTTTACAAATAGCCCTTTTATTCAACTCTTATCAAATTATACAGTTTGTTTGTTCTATCTCTTTCCTACCCTAATCATTCCTGAACAATCCTCTAAAAAAATACTTAATTATATTTTAGGAAAGATCATGCCACCATGTCAAATGATCATACCTTATTTTGCCAAGTACATACCAAGCACATTAATGCTTAATAGTGAGGTGCTTAATTAGTTAAGTATTTATGGACTGTCTGTGGAACATTGAGGTTTTTAATTTAATTAAGATGTTAAAATAATATGTGATTATATTTAGAGTTTATCATATTATTTCTGTGTTCCTGTATGAAAAAATGATGACTCTTTCAAAAGGCATGTTGGAAGCCCATTCTTAAAAATTAGCATAATTAATCACTGTGACATCATTTCATAAAGTCTGATTTCCATAAAGATCTAAAGGTAAAAATAGAGATTCTTTAAGAAAGAGGTGTTTTTTTCTCACCCAGTAATACTGAAAGATACTACAGCTGACTCTTGAATAATGTGGTTCTTAGGGATGCCAACTTTCTATGCAGTTAAATATCCCAGTACAGCTTTACTGTTGGCCTTCCATATCAACAAGTCCTGCATTCATGGAGTCAACCAACGCAGAGTGAAGGACTATAGTACATATTTAGTGAAGAAAATCTGTGTATAAGGGGACCTGCATAGTTCAGACCTGTGTTATCAAGGTCACCTGTTATAACACTGATGCTTTTTGCAAGTTTATCTTCACCTCTGATCCTGGAAGACCAAATATAACTCTGTGATGGAGAACTCCTCGTTGTGGAAAAACCAAGTCCTTATCTACGCACTTGGTTTAGGTTCATTTAGAGACTGAATGAATTTGATATATTCATTTAGAGCTAGCTTAGTCCCAAAGTAGTGTTCTTTGATATGCTGAAAAATAGGATAAGTCAGAGTTTCCTAGTCTCTAAAATTATTATGCTTTCCCATCACTCTATGGACAGGATCCCAATGAGAATGTGTACTGCTCTAGAGTTGTTACAAATGGTAAGTTTAAAATTTTGTACATTTGCATTGTAGGTAGCTGCTAAGCCACATTGAGAGATGATTCCTTAAAGAGAAAGCCTCTTATTTCTAAAGTTATATTGACATAACTATGTGCATTCCTGACAAATGGAAACCAGGATGCCACTTTCAGCTCTGGCCCAGAACCTCCCGTGTGATCCCACAGTCTCCCCCCACCCTTTTTTTTTCTTCACTTGGTATCTATTAGCCAAATATAAAGAATGCAGTAAAGAACATACAAGACCTAGGGAATGGAGGAACCACTGGATTAAAGGGTCCTCTGTCACTGAAGGGATACATGAAGGGAAGTCACTTAGGCCAATAAGTTACAGATCATTTGGTTACTTTTGCTACTAACTAGTGAGCAGAAAGATGTAATCATTATAGGATCATCTTTTGTGATAGGAGGAATTTTTCTTAAATTTATCTATCTTAGTTATAAAGCTCACAAGTGTATGCATGAGAACCTGCTATTGGGAGTGGGAAATATTTATTTTAATCTCAGTGGATTTGTTTTTCAAGTTTAAATATCTTTATTGCCCATGTTTTAAAAATTTTTACCTGAGAATCTATGGTTAAATACAAATTTATATATAGATTAGTCAAATAAAGAAAATCATATATACTTTTATCATAAAGACAAATTACTAACACTGTTGGTTTTTTGGCATACATGGCAGATACTAAAAAAGAGATGATATAACATTATTTAATTTCATCTATCTGTCTATCTCTCTCTCTTGTCACTGTTATTATCAAAAGCTGCATGTCAATTTGACTATTTACCAAGGCCATGTTGGTTACACCTAGACTATGTTGGTATTTCCAGAACTTTTAGTTCATGTTTAGGTTATTAGCTTCAATGAAGCTTATATTTCTTTGATCAGTTGCATGAATACTCTTAAACCAATCACTAACATGAAGAATAAGAAGTTATTGTAGTTATTGAATGAAGTTACTGTAGCTATTGGAATGAGCTAAGAAATTGTTTCTAGGAGGCTTCTATGCATAATTTGCCCTATTCTCTCAAAATTTCTTTATTTGTTTAATTATATAGATATAAAAGCTGAGACTCAGAAGTAGTAAGCAACATGCCTAAACCAGCAAGCTTATCAATGACAAGTAAAACACAAAAATCTTCCAAGCCTTATAGTTTTTAATTTAGTGTTCTTGTCTACTTCACGATCTATCCACAGGGACAACCTGTGACTTGATTCTGTGCTGTTCTATGGTAGGTGCTTAATAAGTACTGATTAATTGTTATGATGAATGTTGTCAACCCTGATTTTTATGACATGCAGTTTAATATATATCTCTGTTAAAATATGTCAGTGAGAGCCATATTCTAGGGATAGAAATTAATATGGGAGAAAAATGTTTCTCTCTGCAGTTGTAAATACTAAAATTTAATTTCTGTAAATTAAATTTTATAGAAATTTAAAATTTAATTTCTCTAAGCCATATTTTTATTGCTCACAGTTTCACATAACAGATTAGAAAGACAAGACCAGAAAGACAACCTACACAGGAATTTGGGCCAAGACAGGATGAGCTCTGCCCATGGGAAGTGATCTTTTGTGTAGATCTCTGCTTCACCGATAGAAGTTTAAATCTGAGTCAAAACTAACTACTACCAGTAGTTGATGTTAGGAAAACGGCTGGGAAGATGAGAATTCAAATCATCCTCTACCACTATTGGATATTCCTATAGCATTTTTTTTTTTTAATTAGAGAGGAATGAGGAAAGTTTCATGGAAGGAAAGAACCATTACATAATTCCTGCTATGGCTAGGCATTTTCATATTGGTTGCTGTGGAATATTTTAGTAATTAAATATTAGAATTAGTAATTAGAAGTTAGCATAAGCTACAGTCTTATAATGTAAGAAAAAAGTGATTAATCAGAATTTCTGAACGACACATTTCAAAATTACTCAATTAGGATGAAGGCCTCTTACTTGTCAATTCTTAGTTGTCTTGCTCATGCATTTTGATGGATGTTTGAAGTTCTAATGACTGCTGTGGGAATTATGAAACTCCATGAGTTCTATTAGAGATTATCTGGTTAAGGGCTGAGACCTGTTTTGTGCCATCAGAGGTTACACTGTGCAAGGGGAAAGTGGAATGCTGAATTATCAATAGTAAAGAGACCAGGCTGAAAATTCTGAGCATTCAGTTATGCCCTGGAAATGCCAAACCTTTGGATTATGGACCCTGTCCTAAAGTAAGTGTCATCACCAAAAACAAAGTTCCAAACCCAAATGAACTCTTCTCATCAAAGAATAAAACCTAATCTCACAAAACCTGAAAGGGTCCTAACAGGAGTCTATGTGTTAGACTGTATATAACCAGACACCCTAGTGCATGCTGTCTGCAATGTTGAACCTATACCCCCAAATTCAATGACCCACCAGGAGGATAGAAACAAATGAAACAACCCTAAGAATACAATTTTCTGTCTTCAGAAAACAAAGAAAAAGAGAAAAATTGAGTATGGCCAAGAAAAAAAATAGATTGCATACTGAGAACAAATTCTGCATTTTATACCCTACTTCTCATTAGTAATCACGGTGGCTGGGAGACACAGAACAGCATCTTTAAGTTAGTACAAGAGAAGGAAACGTGAAACAAGAATAATTCTACATCCACCCAAAAAAATGAATTAAAAATAAGAAAAAACAACGGTAAAATAAAGACACTTTCAAACAAATAAAAGTCTGCTGTTGCCTGTTTCATTTTGCTTTAAGCACCTTGTATTCTCTAAGGTCTTTAAGTATTTTAGGCTGTTGTTTTTCTTAAGATGGCCTCCTCAGAAGCCAAGCCTGAGATGAGGACTCAGATGCAGATGATTTATGTATCAGCACCAGCTGGTATAGGAGTAGGAGAGTAGGCTGAGGAAAGGAAGGATTTTCCTAAAGAAATCTATATCACATGGACAACAATAATAAGGAATATCATTACCAAATAAGTTGAAGAAGGCAATCAAAATTGACAGAAGAGTTATATTTTAAAGTAGAGATCTCTTAAATTCAGAGCATTCAAGACATGTAAATAATTTTTAGTCACACAAAGATGACAATATCATTCTAGCTTTGAGAAGTTATTGCCCCATCAAAATTCTTTAAAAGGGAAACAAATATTTATTTAAGAATAATCTTTACCAAATATAGTCAACATTCAAATTTTTTCATGCTAAAAATTTTTAACCAAGTTACTTCATCTTTGAATATGAAAAGAAACAGTTTATAAAACTTGCAATTACTTCCAGTATATAGTTTCAGAAATGTTCATTTCTTAAATTTAGAACTTGTAGTTTAAAAGTGATGCAGTGTTATTAGCCATTCAAAATTAAATGGGCTACTTTCATGTTTAATTATAATTAAACATAAAATTCAGATAAAATAAAATGGGATATATTCTCTAAAACACTCAGAGTTTCTTAACCTTATTTTGTACCATTAACATCTTTGCATAGGTTAGGCAAATGAACCTTATACCAGATAAATCACTTAATATATAGAATAGAATACATAGGATTATCAAATAAAATCATGCTACTAAAATATCATTAAGTATTAGCACATAGTTGTTTTAGGGATAATATAAAGGGTCTAATCTGTAGAATCTAGAAAATATACCTTTTATTATGATGATTATTACCACATGTATCTCAACATACCTGAAAGTATATGTTCTGATGTTTACTATGTATGAATAATATTTTTTCTGATTTTCTGAAGCTCACTGTAAAATTAACTGGAAAAATACAGAAAAATTTAAAGGGAACTAAATGATCAGTAATCTCAATATGCAGAGCTGGATCATATGTATTTTTAATGTATATAATTCCAGAATTTTTGTATATATTCATACTTAAAATTGGGATAACACTTAGATCTTTAATCCATTTTGAGTTTATTTTTGTGTACGGTGTTAGAAAGTGATCTAGTTTCATTCTTTTACAAGTGGTTGACCAGTTTTCCCAGCACCACTTGTTAAAGAGATTGTCTTTACTCCATTGTATATTCTTGCCTCCTTTGTCAAAGATAAGGTGTCCATATGTGTGTGGATTTATCTCTGGGCTTTCTATTTTGTTCCATTGATCTATATGTCTGTCTTTGTGCCAGTACCATACTGTCTTGATGACTGTGGCTTTGTAGTAGAGCCTGAAGTCAGGCAAGTTGATTCCTCCAGTTCCATTCTTCTTTCTCAAGATTGCTTTGGCTATTCGAGGTTTTTTGTATTTCCATACAAATCTTGAAATTATTTGTTCTAGTTCTGTGAAAAATGTGGCTGGTAGCTTGATAGGGATTGCATTGAATTTGTAAATTGCTTTGGGTAGTATACTCATTTTCACTATATTGATTCTTCCGATCCATGAACATGGTATATTATTTCTCCATCTATTAGTGTCCTCTTTGATTTCTTTCATCAGTGTTTTATAGTTTTCTATATATAGGTCTTTAGTTTCTTTAGGTAGATATATTCCTAAGTATTTTATTCTTTTCGTTGCAATGGTGAATGGAATTATTTCCTTAATTTCTTTTTCTACTTTCTCATTATTCGTGTATAGGAATGCAAGGGATTTCTGTGTGTTGATTTTATATCCTGCAACTTTACTATATTCATTGATTAGCTCTAGTAATTTTCTGGTGGAGTCTTTAGGGTTTTCCATGTAGAGGATCATGTCATCTGCAAACAGTGAGAGTTTTACTTCTTCTTTTCCAATTTGGATTCCTTTTATTTCTTTTTCTGCTCTGATTGCTGTGGCCAAAACTTCCAGGACTATGTTGAATAGTAGCGGTGAAAGTGGACACCCTTGTCTTGTTCCTGACTTTAGGGGAAATGCTTTCAATTTTTCACCATTGAGGATAATGTTTGCTGTGGGTTTGTCATATATAGCTTTTATTATGTTGAGGTATGTTCCTTCTATTCCTGCTTTCTGGAGAGTTTTTTATCATAAATGGATGTTGAATTTTGTCAAAGGCCTTCTCTGCATCTATTGAGATAATCATATGGTTTTTATTTTTCAATTTGTTAATGTGGTGAATTACATTGATTGATTTGCGGATATTGAAGAATCCTTGCATCCCTGGGATAAAGCCCACTTGGTCATGGTGTATGATCTTTTTAATGTGTTGTTGGATTCTGATTGCTAGAATTTTGTTGAGGATTTTTGCATCTATGTTCATCAGTGATATTGGCCTGTAATTTTCCTTTTTTGTGACATCTTTGTCAGGTTTTGGTATTAGGGTGATGGTGGCCTCATAGAATGAGTTTGGAAGTTTACCTTCCTCTGC
Source organism: Capra hircus (assembly GCF_001704415.2). Taxonomy (NCBI): domain Eukaryota; kingdom Metazoa; phylum Chordata; class Mammalia; order Artiodactyla; family Bovidae; genus Capra; species Capra hircus. The sequence continues at coordinate 9,218 of NW_017211664.1, forward strand.
AATTTTCTGGAAGAGTTTGAGGAGGATAAGTGTTAGCTCTTCTCGAAATTTTTGGTAGAATTCAGCTGTGAAGCCGTCTGGACCTGGGCTTCTGTTTGCTGGAAGATTTCTGATTACCGTTTCAATTTCCGTGCTTGTGATGGGTCTGTTAAGATTTTCTATTTCTTCCTGGTTCAGTCTTGGAAAATTGTACTTTTCTAAGAATTTGTCCATTTCTTCCACGTTGTCCATTTTATTGGCATACAACTGCTGATAGTAGTCTCTTATGATCCTTCGTATTTCTGTGTTGTCTGTTGTGATCTCTCCATTTTCATTTCTAATTTTATTGATTTGATTTTTCTCTCTTTGCTTCTTGATGAGTCTGGCTAATGGTCCGTCAACTTTATTTATCCTTTCAAAGAACCAGCTCTTGGCTTTGTTGATTTTTGCTATGGTCTCTTTTGTTTCTTTTGCATTTATTTCTGCCCTAATTTTTAAAACTCCTAGAGGAGAACATAGGCAAAACACTCTCAGACATAAATCACAGCAGGATCCTCTATGATCCACCTCCCAGAATTCTGGAAATAAAAGCAAAAATAAACAAATGGGATCTAATTAAAATTAAAAGCTTCTGTACAACAAAGGAAAATATAAGCAAGGTGAAAAGACAGCCTTCTGAATGGGAGAAAATAATAGCAAATGAAACAACTGACAAACAACTAATCTCAAAAATATACAAGCAACTTCTGCAGCTCAATTCCAGAAAAATAAACGACCCAATCAAAAAATGGGCCAAAGAACTAAATAGACATTTCTCCAAAGAAGACATACAGATGGCTAACAAACACATGAAAAGATGCTCAACATCACTCATTATTAGAGAAATGCAAATCAAAACCACAATGAGGTACCACTTCACACCAGTCAGAATGGCTGCGATCCAAAAATCTGCAAGCAATAAATGCTGGAGAGGGTGTGGAGAAAAGGGAACCCTCCTACACTGTTGGTGGGAATGCAAACTAGTACAGCCACTATGGAGAACACTGTGGAGATTCCTTAAAAAATTGCAAATAGAACTACCTTATGACCCAGCAATCCCACTTCTGGGCATACACACCGAGGAAACCAGAATTGAAAGAGATACATGTACCCCAATGTTCATCGCAGCACTGTTTATAATAGCCAGGACAGGGAAACAACCTAGATGTCCATCAGCAGATGAATGGATAAGAAAGCTGTGGTACATATACACAATGGAGTATTACTCAGCCGTTAAAAAGAATTCATTTGAATCAGTTCTGATGAGATGGATGAAACTGGAGCCGATTATACAGAGTGAAGTAAGCCAGAAAGAAAAACACCAATACAGTATACTAACACATATATATGGAATTTAGGAAGATGGCAATGACGACCCTGTATGCAAGACAGAAAAAAAGACACAGATGTGTATACCGGACTTTTGGACTCAGAGGGAGAGGGAGAGGGTGGGATGATTTGGGAGAATGGGAATTCTAACATGTATACTGTCATGTAAGAATTGAATCGCCAGTCCATGTCTGAAGTAGGGTGCAGCTTGCTTGGAGCTGGTGCATGGGGATGACCCAGAGAGATGTTGTGGGGAGGGAGGTGGGAGGAGGGTTCATGTTTAGGAATGCATGTAAGAATTAAAGATTTTAAAATTTAAAAAAAATAAAAATTTAAAAAAAATTGGGATAACACTAGATGCATTCTTTATAAATTTATTTTTTCTTAATAATATATTGTGTAATATTCATCTTCTCATTTAATGATCACTTGCTATTTTATCTTTGGATAACAAAATATAATTGATATGCTGTTGAATTTTTAGGTTTTCTAATTTTTTCCATGAGAAACAGTCTGTAATGAATATCTTTAGAGATACTATCTAATCACATTGAATCTTCTTTTTAGCTTATTTTTTTATACAAATAAATTTCTTAAAAAAACTATAAAACATTTTTAATAATTGTCTGCTTTAAGGTTCTCACAACTGTTTCAATATCTATTTGTACATTTCAGTACTAGAATCATGTTACTTACCTTATTGTTTATCTGTGATAAATTTTAATATTTTAGGAAAAAGAAGCCCTCATCATTTCTATTTTTAAACGTACTTCATTGCCTTGTTGAGTTACAGCTTAATAAACTATCTAAAACTAGTTTTTAAAGTTTCACAGTGATTTTAGTTGGGATGGTCAATACATAAATGCATCAATTATTTTCATTTCACTTCTTGACATCATAATTTACATTTGTCAGTAAAGTTTAATGTTAAAGTTTCTCATTATGTTAATTCATCAAAAGTTGACATTTATTGCTATCATCAATGAGCCTCATGCTAAGTTTTATCTGATTTATGTTGAAATATTGGAAAACTCTTTATTGAATTTTTAATAGTTTATTGGTTGATTCTTTCAGGTTTGTCATGTCATTTGTTAATATTAATGATGTTTCTTTCCAAGTCTTTTCTTGGCTAACACATAAAGAACAACGTTAAATAAATAAGAGATTCTGTTGCCCTATTCTTGGCTTAAATTGACACGTATTACAATTCATCTATCTTCATACTGCCTTTGATTTACTATAAAATTTTGACACATTTTCATCATGTTAGCAGATCCTGTACTAATAAATAGCTTTGCATTTCTGGAGGAAATGCTACATTTGCTCAGTGTACTTATTATATTGCTGAATTCTACTTACTAATATTTTACTGAATTACTTTTTAATCTTTGTGACTGAGATTTGTCTGTATATTTTTTATTCATGTACTTTTTGTCTTTAGTATCAGGTATGTTTTGGCTTCAGAAAAGTTTTTCAACATGGACTTTGGGGTTATTTATTTATTAAGAAATTTTACACACATTAAAATGCATGAGAAATACAGTGGACCATGTGTTGTGTTGGGACTCATCAAAAAGACAGATGTATAGGAATTGGAATAGGTCAGCAGTGGAAGGAGTAGGAACTAGTTCAGGTTCAGTCCTGGGAGTGAGATGGACCAGAAATGGCAGTTTATGTGATTATCACATACAGAGGCTTTAGATGAATAGAAGACAACAATAAAAAGTCAGAAAAGGGTGGAGAACTTCTATTGAATTATGTAAACTCAGAAGTGGATTGAAGAGTACCAGTTACTCAGAAAATTCTCAAAATGAGTAACAAATAAGGAGTTTTGAGCACTTGGAACTAAAAAACAAGTGCATTTTACTGAAGTATGCATGCATGCGTTCTAGGTTGCCTCAGTTGTGTCCAGCATTTTGCGATTCTATGGAAGTATAAGTGACATAAAACAGCTGTAACATATTTAATGTATACAAGTTAGTGAATTTGGGATAAGTATATACATGTAAAACTATCACTGATTTTATGCCACAAACTTATCCATTATCTCCAAGTTTCCATCAATCCTCTTTCCTTTCCACCCTCCTTCCCTCCCTTCCTTCCTTCATTATATATTGCAGTAACATATACATACTTATATATTATTTTTTTGATAAGAGTGTTTAACATAAGATTATCTCAGCAAATTTTCATGTATATAATACAATGTTATTTATTACAATATTTATTCATTTATTGATCTTGCAGCTTCCCTGGTGGCTCAGAGGTTAAAGCGTCTGCCTGGAATGCAGGAGACCCAGGTTCGATCCCTGGGTCGGGAAAGATCCCCTGGAGAAGGCAGTGGCAACCCGCTCCAGTACTCTTGCCTGGAGAATCCCATGGAGGGAGGAGCCTGGTAGGCTACAATCCATGGGGTCGCAAAGAGTTGGACACGACTGAGTGACTGCACTACTAATATTGATCTTGTGTAACTGAAGCTTATAGATTCCCATCTCTCCATCTCCTCAGCCCTTAGCAAAGAGCATTGGTACTCTCTACTTCTAAGAGTTTGACATTTATTTTAGATTTCTCATGTAAGTGATAGCATATAGTATTTGTCCTTCTGTGTCTGGCTTATTTTACATTGCATAATGCTTTCCAAATTTATCCATGTTGTTGCAAACAGCAGAACTTTCTTGTTTTTTTTAAGGTTGAAAAATATTCTTTTGTGTGTATATACCACTTTTTTTTTATCCATCATCCTTTGATGGACATTTGGGTTGCTACCATGCCTTGACTACTATGAATAATGCTGCAATAGACGTGGGTGTGCAGTCTTGAAGTCTCGTCAAGATCCTGATTTCAATGCCTTTGCTTATGCTTATTTATATACTCAGAAGTAGGATGGCTTGATGATCTGATAGTTCTATTTTTAATTTTTTGAGGAACCAAAGATGATAAATGTTGGTGAGGCACATGGAGAAAAAGGAACCCTCATACACTGCTGGTGAGAATGTAAATTGGTGCAGCCACTATAGAGAACAGTGCTTGACCAGTAAGCTCTCTCTCTCTCCATCCTTATTTCCTTTTCCATCTCTCCCTCCCAATCCCTTCCTCTCTCTCTGGCTTTCTTTCTCTAATACAGAAAATTATATTTACATAATTATTGTTAATTACCCTTAAAATTATCATATATATTTTATACGGTATTAATTATTATATGGAATAAACTTTTCTCTAAAAATTCCTTCCTGAACTTGGGCTTTTTGATATATATCTTAAGGACACAACAAAGAGCTTTTGAAAACACTAGATTCAATGACATTCTAAAGTTTAGCTGATTCTTTTATAATAGATGATATTTTTATTCATAAAATATTTTGACCCAAGAAAGAACTGGTGACACATTGTAGCAAAAACCAAATATACTTTAAGAAAGTTTTAAGCACCAAGAATTTCAAGCCTCTTTTTTTTCCTTCCAATTATTTGGTAATAATATTGACAGGATTTTCCGCAATTTTTGAAAATTACTGTCTAAATTTATTTATTCATCGAAAGTTGATTGAACCCGGGTCTCCTGCACTGCAGGCAGATTCTTTACCTGACTGAGCTATAAGGGAAGCCCATTCTTTAAACCAGGTGTAAGATATTTTAAGCTTTATGCTTTAAAAATTTCCTCATTTGGGAAAAAGACAAAAACCTATTTACAATTAGAAATGCATCTTTTCTTCTGCTATAATTTTTAAAGTACAGTTATAGGACAATATGTTGCCTTAGCTATTTAAACATAAGCTGGTTATACCCACCTTTCTGTTACACCTAGCAAACCATGACGACCATCTTACAGAGCAATCTATTGTCACTTGCGCTGTATGTGGTAAACTGTTTCATTTTCCTGGAGATTGCTGCCCCACTGTGGACAGATTAGGAACTACTAAAGTTAATGAGGGATTACCTTTGGCAAATATGGTTCATCAAACTTTATATACAAATATTTCTCATGTAAAATATGAAGAAATATATACCCACTTTAAAAGAAATGTTGTAAAATATGGTATCTTCTCTTGGGAGAGTCACTTCATTATAACTAGCAGATAGGCCTTTTCTGATGTACAGTATCTTATGAATTTTGCTTCACAAGATGTTTCTAAGGCATATCAAGATAAATAGTAGAAAGAAGCAATTTACATAATCATAATCTCTTCTCAAATAATTTAGTACATTTAATCTCAACTACTGCAAATTGAGGATGCTGTCTACTGTGACCATGAACTTATCTTCATGTTCAATATTGTTTTTTATATTATCTTGATTGTTTCTAAGGTTGCTGTTATTGAACCTAAATAGTGAAGATGATGAATTAAATTACATTATCGTGGCTGATTTCTTCAGAATGACTCCACAATAAAAGTTGACACTAGTAATGGAAATGGTGCTGGTAATTCAATCAATGACAATAAGGTCATTATCTATTTCCCTTTTTATTTAAGTACTTCTATACTTTCATTCATAGCATTGAAATAATTCTCTTCAAATTATAAAAGCAAACTGCAGTAGACTAAATCACTCTCTTTTGAACAGTAAAACTATGTTATAGAATTATGGGTTTTAAATACTATTCTCAACAACCCTTATTACAGATACGAAAATTCTCCTCATTCTTATGTTCTTTTTACTATTCAATAGATTTATAGGTCACAGAATTCTTATTTTGAAATAGTCACTTATTATCCAGAAACTCATTGTTTGGAAGGATAGTGATTTGGGAAATAATGAAGTAGCTCCTATGATTTTTATGGTTACGTATTTTAAATATGCCTATATATAATATACAATATATTTGGAAAAGGAAATGGCAACCCACTCCAGTATTCTTGCCTGGAGAATCCCATGGACGGAGGAGCCTGGTGGGCTACAGTCCACAGGGTTGCAAAAAGTCAGACATGACCGAACGACTTTACATATATAATATATTAGTAAAATATCACTTAGTAGTGATTTCTTGAGTTTGTGATACTTTGTAAATAAAAAGAGAAATTCAATTTGATCTATTTTTGACCCACTGCTGGAATAGTTGTATAAGCTGGGGATCAAGGAGGTGTTGAGTATCACAGTATAAGAAAAGCATGGAGAATGCTGGACTAAGCATGCCTGGAGTTAGGGGCCTTCATGCCCAGGTGACTTTCTTGTCCCTTTTCACTGCTGCTTTCAATATATTGATTTCATTCTACTTCAGCATGGAGCATCTTTCTCTGAGGGGCAGAATATATCTCACTATCATCTCTTAAATTCAGCACTTAATTTTAGCCAAGAAAAGAAACTCACAAATTCAATTCTAAAAACCTTGGGGAAAGACTCTCAAGGTTAAGTTTCAATCAGCGTCCAACCCTAGGCCAGAACTCAGAGACCAGGTGACCCTGTGCTAATGTGGTTATGTCCACAGAATTCATCATGAACAGTGCCCAGAAGAAAAGAGTTGTTGGGGAGCAAACTGATAGATATTCACTCTGCCAAAATTAGATATCACTATTCATTGAGAAAAGGGACATTAACTCTTTTAATTAAGTTTCTTACAGGCCAATATCAGCAGGGATCCTTTCCTTGAACAGTTTTAGGTCTCTTAATAGGAATGTGCTAATTTTTTTGATTATTCAAAGTCCAGAGCCTCTCCATAATGTCTCTGAGTTCCTGGCAGCTTATGCACTCCTGCTTCTAGGGTTTTCTTATCCAAACACTCTGGTCAGTCTGCACAGGAAGCCCAGATTCTTCACTTTTGACAGGAAGGATGGGATCAGTTTTGCACAAAGCTGTGTGTGTGGTGGAAGGGGTAGGGTGTGGGGACAGAATTTTATAAACATTTAAAGTTCAGGTGGAAGGAAAAATTCAGACTGCTGAGTACGAGCTCACTGTCCCTATATCAGCATCCTGTAATTATCTCCTCTCTCACCCCTCAATCAGTTCTGAGGAAACCCTCTTCTGTTCCCATGTGAAACATTCTTCTATGTAACAAACCTCCCCCTAACCAACACTTAGCCTCTCATAATAAATAGGTACTCACTTATTTATTTTCTCAAAGCTCATTTCTTTTTCCAGAAGGGGCTTCTGATCGCTAAAGTGTTCTCACCATCTCATTTCACTATAGCCATTTATTTTAACAGCTTCTGATGCGCTGTGTTAGTAATCTCTTCCAAGCTGAAGTTTCCAGTACATTTGACCAGAAAAAGAATATGCACACACATACATAACACATATTATATGTTTTATATGTAAATGCACGTACTCACACATGCATATAAAACACATTACAGTTTTCAATATATGTGTATATAAATATATATGTGTGTATATATTATATACATACATATATCTAATGTGGTCTACTATGAATAAGTATCTGAGAGCTTATATAGTTATAAAGGTAGTGGAGGTGAGTGAGCTTTAGCAGATCATAGTGTTAGTTATCAAGGAGTGAATCAATAATTTTACCAATAGCAATAATAACTGGCACTTACATAACCACCGTTATTAGCTAGGCACTATTCTGAGTGCTTCAGGAACAACAATTATCCTAATTCTTATAACCTCCTCTTAAGTAGTTATTTTTATTATTTCTATTTCGGAGATGGGGAGATTGAAAAACAGAGAACTTAAATAATTTGTTCTAGTCACACAGCTCATAATTGGGTTTTAAACCCAGGCAATCTGACTCTGTGACTCTGTTTTTAAAGAAACATTAGCATCAATATAAGAAGATGTAGAACAGTGCTAATCACTGGAGTCTTTAGGGAGAGGATAAGGAAGGTGACCCGGTAGGGCTGCTCAGTCAAGTGAAGATGCCACCTGGGGAAACTGGACTGCATTTCTTAGGGTGGTGATCTTGGTGGAGAAGTTCACACGGCAGGACTTGTGTTTGGGGAAGAAGCATGGTGGATAGATGAAAATGATGAAGGCCTGAGCAGTGGAAGATGTGTTTCCCCCACAGTCTTCAGTGCGTCATCAAAAGTATGAAAGACACATCTCTAGAACGGTAATTAGTAATTTGAGAAAAATATCAGTGCTGTTATGGTTAACACAATGACCAGTGTGGGGCCAAAAGACAGAACAAACTTGAATTAGGTATAGGGACAAAGGAAACCATGCTGAAATAAATTTAGGAGCTCTCAGAAATTTCAGATGTTCAAGTATATGTGAAGCATAATTTGGAATATATATCATTAAGAAGGGCAATGTATTTGATATATGTGTTAAAATTTGATAATGTTGATCTAGATGCCGTGCCAGAAAATCTTATCAAGCAGTTTGTACATCAAGTCTAGAAGTGAAAAGTAAACACACAACTGAATTACTGTGGCGCCTAACTAGAAAGACTTCATGAAGGATCAGAAGAGCCCTTGAATTCATGCTGTTAGTGAAACTAATTGGAAATGAGGGAGGCAGAATAGACAACATATAGCGGGATCTTTCCATTTGGGAGGCTGGATTTGCCCTGGCTACTACTTAGCATTTAGAAATGAAATCTTGGTACGTAAGGATCCAGAGTGTGAACCTAATCAGATCATTCTTTTTGGTCAGAGCTCTCCCTTACATGCACCATGGCTTTTATGAAACACACTGTTTTGCCTCTGCTTCGTGAGACTTGACATATGCGATTACCTGGAAGATCCCAGTAATATCTTGTTACACAGCTTGTTACATAAATTGTGGCACAATTTATGAAGTATTATGGAATTCACAGGAAGAATATGTATTGACCAAAAGTCAAAGAAAACTTTATAAAAGAAAAGGTGTTTGTTAGCCATCCGTATGTCTTCTTTGAAGAAACGTCTATTTAGTTCTTTGGCCCATTTTTTGATTGGGTCGTTTATTTTTCTGGAATTGAGCTGCAGAAGTTGCTTGTATATTTTTGAGATTAGTTGTTTGTCAGTTGTTTCATTTGCTATTATTTTCTCCCATTCAGAAGGCTGTCTTTTCACCTTGCTTATATTTTCCTTTGTTGTACAGAAGCTTTTAATTTTAATTAGATCCCATTTGTTTATTTTTGCTTTTATTTCCAGAATTCTGGGAGGTGGATCATAGAGGATCCTGCTGTGATTTATGTCTGAGAGTGTTTTGCCTATGTTCTCCTCTAGGAGTTTTATAGTTTCTGATCTTACATTTAGATCTTTAATCCATTTTGAGTTTATTTTTGTGTACGGTGTTAGAAAGTGATCTAGTTTCATTCTTTTACAAGTGGTTGACCAGTTTTCCCAGCACCACTTGTTAAAGAGATTGTCTTTACTCCATTGTATATTCTTGCCTCCTTTGTCAAAGATAAGGTGTCCATATGTGTGTGGATTTATCTCTGGGCTTTCTATTTTGTTCCATTGATCTATATGTCTGTCTTTGTGCCAGTACCATACTGTCTTGATGACTGTGGCTTTGTAGTAGAGCCTGAAGTCAGGCAAGTTGATTCCTCCAGTTCCATTCTTCTTTCTCAAGATTGCTTTGGCTATTCGAGGTTTTTTGTATTTCCATACAAATCTTGAAATTATTTGTTCTAGTTCTGTGAAAAACGTGGCTGGTAGCTTGACAGGGATTCCATTGAATTTGTAAATTGCTTTGGGTAGTATACTCATTTTCACTATATTGATTCTTCCGATCCATGAACATGGTATATTTCTCCATCTATTAGTGTCCTCTTTGATTTCTTTCATCATGCTCAACATCACTCATTATTAGAGAAATGCAAATCAAAACCACAATGAGGTACCACTTCACACCAGTCAGAATGGCTGCGATCCAAAAATCTGCAAGCAATAAATGCTGGAGAGGGTGTGGAGAAAAGGGAACCCTCCTACACTGTTGGTGGGAATGCAAACTAGTACAGCCACTATGGAGAACAGTGTGGAGATTCCTTAAAAAATTGCAAATAGAACTACCTTATGACCCAGCAATCCCACTTCTGGGCATACACACCGAGGAAACCAGAATTGAAAGAGACACATGTACCCCAATGTTCATCGCAGCACTGTTTATAATAGCCAGGACATGGAAACAACCTAGATGTCCATCAGCAGATGAATGGATAGGAAAGCTGTGGTACATATACACAATGCAGTATTACTCAGCTGTTAAAAAGAATTCATTTGAATCAGTTCTGATGAGATGGATGAAACTGGAGCCGATTATACAGAGTGAAGTAAGCCAGAAAGAAAAAACACCAATACAGTATACTAACACATATATATGGAATTTAGGAAGATGGCAATGACGACCCTGTATGCAACACAGCAAAAAAGACACAGATGTGTATACCGGACTTTTGGACTCAGAGGGAGAGGGAGAGGGTGGGATGATTTGGGAGAATGGGAATTCTAACATGTATACTGTCATGTAAGAATTGAATCGCCAGTCCATGTCTGACGTAGGGTGCAGCTTGCTTGGGGCAGGTGCATGGGGATGACCCAGAGAGATGTTGTGGGGAGGGAGGTGGGAGGGGGGTTCATGTTTAGGAACGCATGTAAGAATTAAAGATTTTAAAATTAAAAAAAAAATAAAAAATTAAAAAAAAAAAAGAAAAAAAAGAAAAGGTGTTTCACTTCAGTTTTTTTTTTTTTTTTAAATGGGTGTGATTTCAATAGACAGAAATGCAAGAGTTTTTCCATTGAGGGAAACAACCAGAAATAAAATGACAATCCCATTCACATCAGAAAGAATAAAATACCGAGGAGTAAATCTACCTAAGGAGGCAAAAGATCTGTATTTTAGAAAATTATAAGGTGGTGATGAAACAAATCAAAGATGACATAAACAGATGGGGAGATAAAACACGTTCTTGGATTGGAAGAATCAATATTGTCAAAATGACTATACTACTCAAACCAATCTACAGATTCAGTGCAATCTTTATCAAATTACCAATGACGTTTTTCACAGAATTAGCACAAAAAAAATTTTATATGGAATCACAAAGGACCCTGAATAGCCAAAGCCATCTTGAGAAACAAAAACAGAGCTTTAGGAATCAGACTTTCAGATTTCAGACAATATAGTCATCAAAACAAAATGGTAATGAAACAAAAACAGAAATATAGATCAATGGAATAGGATAGAAAGTCCAGAGATACCCACGGACCTATGGTCACCTAATCCATGATAAAGGAGGCAAGAATATACAATGGAGAAAAGACAGTCTCTTCAATAAGTGGTGCTAGGAAAACTGGACAGCTGTATGTAAACAAATGAAATCAGAACACTCACTAATACAATACACAAAAATAAACTAAAAATGGATTAAAGACTTAAGTGTAAGGCCAGAACTATAGAGCTCTTAGAAGAAAACATAGGCACTACACTCTTTGATATAAATCATGGCAAGATCCTCTTTGACCCACCTACTAGACTAATGGGAAAAATAAATAAACAAATGGGACCTAATTAAACTTAAAAACTTTTGCACAGCAAAGGAAACAATAAACAAGATGAAAAGACCACACTCAGAATGGAAGAAAATAATTGTGAAAGAAGCAACTGATAAAAGGTTAGACTCCAAAATATACAAACAGCTCTTGAAGCTCAATATTAAAAAAATGAAACAACCCAGTGAAATAATAGACAGAAGACCTAAATAGATATTTCTCTAAAGAAGAAATACAAATACCAAAAATCACATAAAAGTATGCTTAATGTCACTAATTATTAGAGAAATGCAAATTAAAACTACAATGAATTAAAACTACAATCACCTCCTGCTGCTCAGAATGTGCGTGCATGCTGTCATTTCAGTCGTGTCTGACCTTTTGTGACCCTATGGAGCATAAACAGCCCACTAGGCTTCTCTGTCCCTGGGATTCTCTAGGCAAGAATACTGGAGTGGGTTGCCATGCCCTCCTCTAAGGTACCTTCCTGACCTGGGGATCAAACCCATGTTTCTTATGTCTCCTGCATTGGCAGGCAGTTTCTTTACTGTTGCCTAGAATGGCCACCATCAAAAAGTCTACAACCAATACAGTATTGTAAAGTAAAATAAAGTAAAAATAAAAATTAAAAAAAAACTAAAAAAAAATGTCTACAAACAATAAATGCTAGGGAGGATATGGAGAAAAGGAAAACCTCCTGCACTATTGGTGGGAATGTAGCCTGATGTAGCTATTATGGAGAATATTATGGAGATTCCTTAAAAAAAAAAATAAATTTACTATAACCCAGCAATCCCACTACTGGGCATATATCCAAAGAAAAACATAATTTGAAGAGATACATGCACCCCAATGTCACTGCAGCACTATTTACAATAGCCAAGACATAGAAGCAAACTAAATGTCCACCAGCAAAAGAATGGATAAAGAAGTTGTACACACACATACATACACACATACATACACACACATACATACACAATGGAATATTACTCAGACATAAAAAGAACAAAATAATGTCATTTGCCACCATATGAATGGACCTAGAGGTTATCATATTCAGTGAAGTAAGTCAGACAAAGAAAAATATCATTATATCACTTATATATAGAGTCTGAAAAATGGTACAAATAAACTTATTTATAAAAGAGAGTTACAGATGTAGAAAACAAACTTATGGCTAACAAAGGCAAGGGGAGAGGGGGTAATTAAGGATACTGGGATTAACACATGCACATAACATATACACACTGCTATATACATATAATAGATCACTAATAAGGACCTACTGGATAGTACAGGCAACTCTACTCAAATCTCTATAATAACCTATATAGGAAGATCATCTAGAAAAGAATGGATTTTGTGTTAATATATTCATTTTGCTGTATATGTGAAACTAACACAGCACTGCAAGTCAACTATGCTCCAATTAAAAAAAGAAGAAAGGAAAATGCGGGAGACGGGGGAAACAGTGAAGTGTTAAATTTAGCTAGAACATGGGCTACAAGTTAGGAAGGATGTGATGGCTGATCCGGAGGAAAGATGTCCAGGGGACATTAAATAGAATTTAAATCGTGTCAGGATATTAAACAATGTTGATTTCTTACTAATTATGTATGAAGTAGTAACTAAATATTCTGAACTGGGGATGACTCTATTGCATTGAAATAGATTATTTCAAATTCAGCTTGCTCCTAAAGTGGTTTGTTAAGTGATAGAAATAATAGTTATAAAATATTTTAAGAACTTGTAGCATGGCTTAAGAATCAGCTGAGTAAGTGTATGTTTTAAATCTTCTTATTTGGTTGAATAAAAGACAGAATTTTTTCTTTTAGAGCAGAAAGCTCTGTGGCATCAAAAAGGCCACATATGGACAGATAAACCTGATGGGCTATATACAGTCCATGGAGTTGCAAAGAATCAGACACGACTGAGAACATAGCACACATAATATATATAACCCAAATATAACAATATTTTTATAATAATCACATTTATCCTCTTTTAATTAACATTTTTACTTGGTAATTATTAAATCCTATATAGTGTGATCATTAATTCTGTGTTTCGAAAATTATATATGTTTTCTTCTGGAGTTTATACTTTACAATTCATATTGCCAGCAACCTACAATTTCTCTCAGAAGAACAAAGGGATTTTGTTACATATTGACACTTATATAATAGCATAGATGTATCAGTCTGCTTATTAAATTTTGCTTATTAATATTGGTATAATTTTATTATTAATTTTTATATAATTTTATTATCTCATAAGATACATATAGCATAAGATACCTAAATATTAAGATACATAGTTTATTGTAAGATAAATTATCTGAGTACTTATACTTGAAAATACATGAAGTATATAACTCAGTGAATTTTTTCCAAAGAAAATACAGTTGTGTAACCACCACCCAGATCAAGATGTAGAAATTCCTGAAACCCTAGTTCCTCCTTGTCCTTTCTCTTAGTCATTAGCCTTTCTTATCCCACAAGTATAACCATTATTCTTATTTTATTGTCATGGATTGTTTTTTTTCTTTTTATTTTGAACTGTATATATATGTATAATCACATAGAATTTAATTTTTGTTTGATGTCTCATTCAACACAGCCGTGTAAGTTTCACCCGAGTTGTTGCATGTGGCACTAGTTCATTTTGTTTCTTGTTGTTCTTTCTTTTTTTCCTGTATGTTATGACACTGTTGGTGGGACAAATTGGGAGATTAGGAGTGACATATATACTGAACAATGTGTAAAACAGATAGACAGAGGCTCATCTTAGTGCTCTGTGATTACCTCAAGGAGTTGGATGGGAAGGGAGTGTGAGGAGGGTCCAAGAGGGAGAAGACGTATGTATACATACCGCTGATTCATTTCACTGTACAGCAGAAAATAACACTGCATAGCAATTATACTCCAATAAAAAAGAAAACCAAAAGAATAATATATACTAATGTCTACTTAGTTATGATACTTTCATCTTAAATAATGTTGTCAAATTTTAATTTTTATGCTTAAAGTTGCTAAGAGCCATCTTGTTTGTGTCACTTCATGTATAGATGTACTCATTTGTGTTTAGTATATCAGGGAATGGAATTATTGCAACATAGGGTGTGCATATATTCAGCCTTAGTTTAACTTGAATCTTTTTATCTACCCTGTCCAGGAGTCTATAGAGGATGCATCTGTCATTATTCTGGTAGAAAAAGAAAATGGCTCTTTTGCTGTTGCTCTGGCAACATCACGGGTACTGCTGTATTTAGTAATTACTTTAAGAACACTACAGAAATTTTGTATGTAAATACAGAAGTAGAGCCAGCAAGGTATAAGAATTCAATTACTGTTGTATATAAAGAAAGTAAGATATTTGGAAATTAACTCAGACTATGCAAACCCTCAAGTCATCACAAAATTCTTCTTAAAAACTGAATCAAAAGGTAAAATGTTCTAGTGGAATGAGTGTGGTTTAGGAGTCAGAGGGACTAGCTGGATTCCTAGATTTGCCACTTAGTGTCAAGAATGCCAGAGAGTCTGAGATTTTATCTTATTTGCGTGATAACAATTTTGCCTGCCCAAGCAAGCTTCATGGATGCTGGTAGAAGTCAATGACAAAGGATAGTTTACTATTTACAGTAATGGCATTGCCAGAGTATAGTCATTCCTAGGTATCTGTGGGGAACTGGTCCCAGGACCCCATGGATACCAAAATCTGTGGTTGCTCAAGTTCCTTATATAAGAGGGCATGTTTGCATATAGCCTATGCATATTCTCCCGTGTATTTAAATAATCTTTAGATTAATTATAATACCTAATACAATGCAAATGCTATGTAAATAGTCATCAGTGAGTGGCAAATTCAAGTTTGCTTTTTGGGGACTTTCTGGAATTTTTTTCAAAATATTTTTGATTCATGGTTGGTTGAATCATCAGATGTGGAACCTGGG
The DNA here is from genome assembly GCF_001704415.2 of Capra hircus. Lineage (NCBI taxonomy): Eukaryota > Metazoa > Chordata > Mammalia > Artiodactyla > Bovidae > Capra > Capra hircus. The sequence goes on from NW_017211664.1 coordinate 24,896, forward strand.
GATATGGAAGGCTGATTGTGTAGGCATATTTGGATTAGTTTTTTCAAGCTTTGATCCCCAGAAAGTGATATGAAGAGGGCAAGATGACACCTGCATACGCAGTTGGTGTCATTTCTCTGAGTTTAAGGGATTCGTCTTTCATAAACAGCAATAAGCACATCTGTTCTCAGCTGCAAGGGGACACAATCTATCTTTTCTTCCACAGCTGTGAGAAAACCTGCCTTTTGCTTTAGAGGGAGACACTATATCTTCAAAGACTGTTACCTATACAAATGTCCTAGAAAAGATGATTTGGAAAAAATATTATCCAGTGCTTTGCTCACAAGATAGGCAAAAATTCAAGAGACATAGGGAGAATTATTTTCCAATAATAATGACTATTTTTATACCATCCCAGCTTCTGGCAAATGTTCCCACACACACACACACATTAGTCTGTCAGCTACTCTGATTCATTTTACTGGCAGGAATTGTGATGATGTGTTAAATTTATCTTCTATTCCTTTTACTTAAGGCTATAATCAATAGGCAGCTCAGTGGTAAAGAACCTGCCTGCCAATGCAGGAACCGCAGTTTGATCCCTGGGTCGGGAAGATCCCCTGGAGAAGGAGACAGCAACCCACTCCAGTATTCTTGTTGGGATAATCCCATGGAGAGAGAAGTCTGGCAGGCTAGAGAACATAGGGTCACAAAGAGTGACTGAGCTCACATGCAGAATCAATAGGATATCAAGCATCAGAATGAAGTCAGCTTATAGAAGTTTTGTCCCCAGGATCCTTGAACCAATTCAGTACAAACCAGGGTGGCCTAGAGTGGCCATTAGGAGAAAGAAATGATCATTATGCTCAGAAATAGTCAAGGTAGAATCCCAAAGTTTAATATTAGATCTATATAACCCCCATCCCTTCTGTCTTAATAACTACTCAGCTGGCATCCAAGACAAGATAATCCCTTTTTGTGAAAAATCACATTTAATGATCAACTACCTTCCTAATGGTTGTGGACCAAGAAGTGATAAGAAAGACAGAGTCAGAACTATACTGTGCCTACTTTGAGGAAGCTGTCTCAAAGCTCAACAATACTAGAGCCCGGTGATACTAGGGACCATGGAAGGTCCACTGAATTCCTTATCATTCCATTGTTGATTGAAGTTTACAATAAAAGGACATATTTGTTGATACTTCAGAAGGTTGGAAAAGCTGAAAAATACATGTACACCCGTGGTGAATTCATGTCAATGTATGGCAAAACCAATACAGTATTGTAAAGTAAAATAAAGTAAAAATAAAAATTAAAAAAAAAAAGCTGAAAACACAACACAGATAGTTTTTAAAGACCACAATGATATGGCTGGAGTCAATTGTTCCCACTGGAACAGGAGCAATGTAACTGGAGGAAAATGTCAACAGTGGCTTGGGTACCACTTGATCTCCCTGTGGGCCGGGAGGTGGTCAAAGGTCCAATGCAGGACATTTCCTAGAGCATGGGTGACGTAACATATTTAGGCAGACTCTCTCATCACTAGGACAAATGGATAAGTGTTGGCAGTGTAAAATTGCATGAAAGAAAGGAAGGATGAGTTAATGTGAGCTAGATAGGTTGGAGAATGCTACAAGTGAAAAATGAAGTTGCTGAGTAGTGTCCGACTCTTTGCCACCCCATGAACTATAGCCTACCAGGCTTCTCTGTCCATGGGATTTTCCAGGCAAATGAAAACTATTGTGATCTGTGAGGAGAGTAGGTTGGCTTTAGGAAAGCTGCTGCCATACACTGGCCTAACTTTTGTAGCCATAGGTCAGGGAGAAAACAATAGTTGATTCAGATATGAATTTAGGGAAGATTGTGGAACATATTTAAAAAATATTAAATAAAATTTCCTTATAAAATTGATTTTCAGGCATGACAGTAATTATTAGTGATTTAATATTTAAACCTCCTTCCATTAAATAATTTTACTCTAGGAAGTGATTTTGCTGTTTCCCAGCACCCACCACCACACCCTTACCTCTAAATGGGGACTTTGCGATTAACTTCATTCAATGTAAGGTAACAGGTGCTGATGTGTGTTATTTTCAGACCATCAAGAAATGTGTTAAGAAGTGAGTATGCCTGTATGCATTTCTCATAATTTCTTTCCATATCTATTAGTCAAACTGAGTATCTCAAAGCCAGGAAAAAGGCAGAGACACAAGATGGAAATCTGAGTCCCTGAAGCAAAATTTAACTTAAGGTGACTCAATATACAGAATTTCTTTTAATATTCCATTCTCTGAAAATCAATCTTCTAAAACAATAGAAATAACTTTTTTAGAAATAAATTTATGTAGAGAAGTAAAAAACCCACAAACAAACCAAAACAATAATAAATAAACCACATAGCCTAAGGAAACCAAGTACTAGCATGAGAATCTAAAGAAGGGGTGTGCTGAAACTTCTCTGGTTGTTCAGTGGTTAAGACTTTGCTTCCAGTGCAGGGTTGAGGTTCAATTCCTCATTGGGCAGCTAAGATTCCACATGC
>NW_017211665.1:0-17489 GCF_001704415.2 Capra hircus
GACTTACGACGGTAGCCTCAGGGACCGCTCTTGGGCTGGCCTCAGGAAAGGCCAGTCCCCATGCGAGTTGCTTCTTGAGCCTCTCGGGTTTCCTCTCCGTCGATGCCGGGCCTAAGACTTGTTGTGGAGTCGGTGCCGCGAACCTGAGATTCCTCTCCAGTGCTGAACAGTTCTTGGGGTACTTCTGGCAGTCTCCCAGGGGAGTCAGTCCTCGTCTCCAGTGGGGCATTTGCACGTGCGCGTTTCTCTCCCAGCTGTAGCAGCAGTGTCACGCCTTCGCTCGTGGATCAAGGGATCGGGCTTGCCCGACGGCTTTCCCACGGGGCTTTCCACGAGGCTTTTCCCACAGGGCTGTCCACGTGCCACCGTGGTGTGTCGATCTACTCGGCCGTGAAAGTGAGGCAGTGCAGGGAAAACAGGTTTCCCTGGAATGACTGAGAACATCTGGGGGACTCTGGAATTGGGGACGACCCTGGAGTTCCTCTCGGCCTCCTGTGGAGAGCGGCCCTTCCTCTTGAGATGTGACGGTGATGCGGAGATTCTTTTCCCGCACCCCAGGGAAGGATCCTCCTCTTGCAGTAGACGGCGCAAGGGGCTCCTCTGGATGTTGCGCGAACTCTCGTGCTTCCTCTCGAGTGGAGACTGGTATGTCGGGGGAACTTCTTGAGTGCAGCAAGGGTGGAAGCGACCCTTTGGAAGTTCCAGATGTTAATGTGATTATGCCTGAGAGCGCTCAGGGAAATGGCCCTCATCTCGCCCTGGAGGGGAGCAACCTCCTGGATTTCTCGAGTTGCGGCCAGGTGCTCTCGACGGACGACGGGGACCTCAGGGACCCGCCTCTGGTGCCTCAGGAAAGCCAGTCCCATTAGAGTTGCTCGGCGGCCTCTCCGATTTCCTCTCCGTACGACCGGGCCTAAGACCTTGTGTGGATTCGGTGCCGGAACCTGAAGATTCCTCTCCAGTGCTGCACTACTATCTTGGGGGTACTCTCGGAGTCTCACCCAGGGGAGTCATCCTCCGTCTCAGTGGGGGCATGCACGGTGCCTTTCTACCGAGCTGTAGCAGCAGTGTCAGCGCTTCCCTTCGGTGGATGCAAGGGATTTTCCTCTGGCTTTCCAGGCTTTCGAGCTTTCCCACATGGTCTGGTCCACGTGCCACGTCTGGTGTGAGATCGATCCTGCGACTTTAAGCGAAGCGCGTGAGGGAAAAAAGCGTTTCCTGGAATGGACTGAGACATCTGGGGGACTCTGGGAATGGTGGCACGACCCTGGAGTTCTCTCACCTTTCCTGTGGAAAAGCGCTCCTCTTGACGATGCGACGGAACGACCGGGAATTTTGACGACCAAGCAGGGAAAGGATCCCCTCCTTCGAGCTAGGAGGCGGAAAGAGGGCTCCTCTGGATGTGAGGTCGGGACTCTCGTGCTTCTCTGCGAGTGTGAGACGTATGTGCGGGAAATTCTTGAGTTGCAGCAAGTGTGAGGACCCTTGGAAGTTCCAGAGGGTGGTGTGATTAGCATGAGACCCTCAGCGGAAATGGGCCTCATTCGCCTGGAGGGTGAGAACCTCCTGGATTTTCTCGATTGCGGCAGGTGCTCTCGACTTAAGCACGGGGGACCTCAGGGACCCGCTCTGGGTGGCCTCAGAAAGGCCAGTCCCATGCAGTTGCTCGGGGGCCTCTCGGGATTCCTCTTTGTCGATGCCGGGCCTTAATACCTTGTGTGGAGTCGTGGGCAACCTGGAGATTCCTCTCCAGGGCTGGCATGGATCTGGGGTACTTCTGGAGTCTCCCCAGGGGAGTCAGTCCTCTCTCGAGTGGGGGATGCACGTGCGCTTTCCCCCCGAGCTTTAGCAGCAGCTGTCGCTTCCCTTCGCGTGGCATCTAGGGGATCGGGTTCGGCTTTCCCACGAGGCCTTTCCCACAGGGGCCGTCCCACGCTCACCGTGGTGTGAGTCCATCCTACGCCTGAAAGTCGAGGCAGTGCAGGGAAAACAGGTTTCCCTGAATGGACTGAGAATTCTGGGGGACTCTGGGAATGGTGCACGACCCTGAGTCCCTCCCTTTCCTGTGGAGAGCGCCTCCTCTTTGAGATGCGACCGGAACGCCGGGATGCTTTCCCGACCACCTCAGGGAAAGGATCCCTCCTCTCAGCTAGAGGCGGAAACGGGTCCTCTGGATGTGGGGGATCTCTCGTGCTTCCTCTCAAGTTGGAGACGGGTATGTCGGGGAACTTCTTGAGTGCAGCAAGGTGTGAAGGACCCTTTGGGAAGTTCCAGAAGTTAGGTCGTGATTAGCTCGAGACGCCTCAGCGGAAATGGCTCATCTGCGCTGGAGGGAGAACCTCTTCGATTTTCTCGAGTTGCCGCAGAGTGTCTCGGACTACGACCGGGGGACCTCGGGACCCCTCTGGTGGCCTCAGAAAGGCCAGTTCCCATGGAGTTGCTCGGCTCTCGGGATTCCTCTCCGTCGATTGCTGCGGCTAAACCTTGTGTGGAGCGGTGCAGAACCTGAGGATTCCTCTCCCAGTGCGACATGGTCTTGGGTACTTCTGGAGTCTCCCCAGGGGAGTCAGTCGTCGTCTCCAGTGGGGCATTAGCATGCGCTTTGCTCTCGAGCTGCTAGCGAGCATGTGTCACGGCTTCCTAGCCTGATCAAGGGATCTGCTTTGCCCTTTGCTGAGGCTCCACGAGCTTTCCACGAGCTTTCCCACAGCTGTTGTCCCACGTGCCACCATTCTTTTAGTCGATCCTTCTATCTTAAGTCATTGCAGGGAAAACAGGTTTCCCTGAATGGACTGAGAATCTGGGGTTATCTCTGGCGGGGAATGGGGGCCGACGCCTGGAGTTCCTCTCGCTTTCTCTTTGGTGCAAGAGCCACTCCTCTTGAGCAGGCTGACGTGGAACGCCGGGGAATCTTGTGAAACCAATGCAGGGAAATGGCATCCCTACCTCTCGAGTGGCTATGGAGGGCCGAGGAAAGCGGGGCTGCGCGTGGCTGGAGTGGGTCGTTGACTCTCGTGGCTTTCCTCTCGAATGGGAGACCGGAGTATGTCGGGGAACTTCTTGCAGTTGCTTATCTATATGGGTGTGAAGCGCACCCTTCCCCCATTTGCAAGTTTCCAGCAGGTTAAGGTTTATCTTAGACTCTATATCTTTCTATTATATATGCCTTTTGTGTTCATCGTTCGGCCTGGGAGGGGAAGAAGGTCTTTCCTGGATTTTCCGGAGTCATGCGGCAGTGCCTTCTCACTTACGACCAGGACCTCAGGACCCGCTCTGGTGTGCCTCAGAAGGAAGCCAGGCGAAGCCGATTGCTGAGTGCGGTCCTCTCAGGGATGCCATCTCCGTCGCAGGCCAGCGGCCAAAGACCTTTTTATTGTTTTCCAGAACCTGAGCATTCCCCTCCTTCTCATTCTTATCTATTATCTTGTTTTTTTTGATCTTGGGTACTTCTGGAGTCTCCCCAGGGAGTCAGTACTCGTCACTAGTGGGGCATGCACGTGCGCTTTCCTCCCGAGCTGTAGCAGCAGTTTCACGCTTCCCTTCGCGTGGATTAAGGGATCTGTGGCTTTCCCTCGTGGCTTTCCCACGAGGCTTTACCACGACGCTTTCCCACAGGGCTGTCCCACGTGCCACCGTGGTGTGAGTCGATTCTCGGCTTGAAAGTCGAGGCAGTGCAGGGAAAACAGGTTTCCCTGGAATGGACTGAGACATCTGGGTGACTCTGGGATTGGTCGCAGGAACCTGGAGTTCCTCTCGCCTTTCCTGTGGAGAGCGCCTGCTCTTGTGATGCGACGGGAACGCAGGGAATTCTTTCCCGACCACGCAGGGAAAGAATCCCTCCTCTCGATCTAGGAGGCGGAAACAGGGCTCCTCTGGATGTGGGCGGGACTCTCGTGCTTCCTCTCGAGTGGAGACGGGTATGTCGGGGAATTCTTGAGTTGCAGCAAGGCTGTGAAGGACCCTTTGGAAGTTCCAGAGGTTAGGTGTGATTTAGCCTCGAGACGCCTCAGCGGAAATGGGCCTCCTCTCGCCTGGAGGGAAAAACCTCCTGGATTTTCTCGAGTTGCGGCAGGTGCTCTCGACTTACGACGGGGACCTCAGGGACCCGCTCTGGTGGTCTCAGGAAAGGCCAGTACCCATGCGAGTTACTCGGGGACCCCTGGGATTCCTCTCCCGTCGATGCCGGGGCCTAAGACCTTGTGTGGAGTCGGTGGCAGAACCTGTGGATTCCTCTCGAATGCTGACGTGGATCTTGGGGTACTTCTGGAGTCTCCCCAGGGGAGTCAGTCCTCGTCTCGAGTGGGGGCATGCACGTGCGCTTTCCTCCCGAGCTGCAGCAGCAGTGTCACGCTTCCCTTCGCTGGGATTAAGGGATCAGGGGCTTTCCCTCGAGGCATTCCCACGAGGTTTTTCCCGAGGCTTTCCTGCATGGCTGTCCCACGTGCCACCGTGGTGTGAGTCGATCCTCGGCTTGAAAATCATGGCAGTGCAGGGAAAACAGGTTTCCCTGGAATGGACTGAGACATCTGGGGGACTCTGGGAATGGTGGCACCACCCTGGAGTTCCTCTTGCTTTTCCTTTGGAGAGTGCCTGCTCTTGAGATGCGACAGGAATGCCGGGAATTCTTTCCCGACCACGCAGGGAAAGGATCCCTCCTCTCGAGCTAGGAGGCGTAAACGGGGCTCCTCTGGATGTGGCCGGAACTCTCGTGCTTACTCTCGAGTGGAGACGGGTATGTCAGGGAACTTCTTGAGTTGCAGCAAGGTTGTGAAGGACCCTTTGGATCTTGCAGATGTTAGATGTGATTAGCCTCGAGATTCCTCAGCGGAAATGGGCCTCATCTCGCCTGGACGGGAGAACCTCCTAGATTTTCTCGAGTTACGGCAGGTGCTCTCGACTTACGACGGGGACCTCAGGGACCCGCTCTGGTGGCCTCAGGAAAGGCCTGTCCCCAACGAGTTGCTCGGGGGCTTCTCGGGATTCCTCTCCCGTCGATGCTGGGGCCTAAGATCTTGTGTGGAGTCGGTGTCAGGAACCTGAGGATTCCTCTCCAGTGGTGACATGGATCTTGGGGTACTTCTGGAGTCTCCCCAGGGGAGTCAGTCTTCGTCTCGAGTGGGGACATGCACCTGCGCTTTCTTCCCGAGCTGTAGCAGCGTTGTCACGCTTCCATTCGCGTGGATCAAGGGATCTGTGGCTTTCCCACGAGGCTTTCCCCCGAGGCTTTCCCACAGGGCTGTCCCACGTGCCACCGTGGTGTGAGTCGATCCTCGGCTTGAAAGTCGAGGTTGTGCAGGAAAAACAAGTTTCCCTGGAATGGACTGAGACATCTGGGGGACTCTGGGAATGGTGGCACGACCCTGGAGTTCCTCTCGCCTTTCCTGTGGAGAGCGCCTCCTCTTGAGAGGCGACGGAAACGTCGGGAATTCTTTCCCGACCACGCAGGGAAAGGATCCCTCCTCTCGAGCAAGGAGGCGGAAACGGGGCTCCACTGGATGTGGGCGGGACTCTCGTGCTTCCTCTCGAGTGGAGACGGGTATGACGGGGAACTTCTTGAGTTGCAGCAATTGTGTGGAGGACCCTTTGGAAGTTCCAGAGGTTAGATGTGATTTGCCTGGAGACGCCTCAGCGGAAATGGGCCTCATCTCGCCTGGAGGGGAGAACCTCCTGGATTTTCTCGAGTTGCGGCTGGTGCTCTCGACTTACGACGGAGACCTCAGGGACCCGCTCTGGTGGCCTCAGGAAAGGCCAGTCCCCATGCGAGTTGCTCTTGAGCCTCTCGGGTTTCCTCTCCCGTCGATGCCGGGGCCTAAGATCTTGTGTGGAGTCGGTGCCGGGACCTGAGGATTCCTCTCCAGTGCTGACATGGATCTTGGGGTACTTCTGAGGTATCCCAGGGGAGTCAGTCCTCGTCTCGAGTGGGGGCATTCACGTGCGCTTTTCTTCCGAGCTGTAGCAGCAGTGTCCCGCTTCCCTTCGCGTGGATCAAGGGATCTGTGGCTTTCCCACGAGGCTTTCCCACGAGGCTTTCCCACGAGGCTTTCCCACAGGGCTGTCCCACGTGCCACCGTGGTGTGAGTCGATCCTCGGCTTGAAACTAGAGACAGTGCAGGGAAAACAGGTTTCCCTGGAATGGACTGAGACATCTGGGGGACTCTGGGAATGGTGGCACGACTCTGGAGTTCCTCTCACCTTTCCTGTGTAGAGCGCCTCCTCTTGAGATGCGACGGGAAAGCTGGGAATTCTTTCCCCACCACGCAGGGAAAGGATCCCTCCTCTCGAGCTAGGAGGCGAAGACGGGGCTCCTCTGGATGTGTGCGGAACTCTCGTGCTTCCTCTCAAGTGGAGACGCATATGTCGGGGAAATTCTTGAGTTGCAGCAAGGGTTTCACGGACCCTTTGGAAGTTCCAGAGGTTAGGTGTGATTAGCCTCTTGAAGCCTCAGCGGAAATGGGCCTCATCTCGCCTGGAGGGGAGAACCTCCTGGATTTTCTCGAGTTGCGGAAGGTGCTCTCGACTTACGACGGGGACCTCAGGGACCCGCTCTGGTGGCCTCAGGAAAGGCCAGTCCCCATGAGAGTTGCTCGGGGGCCTCTCAGGTTTCCTCTTCCGTCGATGCCGGGGCCTAAGACCTTATGTGGAGACGGTGCCCCAACCTGAGGATCCCTCTCCAGTGGTGACATGGATCTTGGGGTACTTCTGGAGTCTCCCCAGGGGAGTCAGTCCTCCTCTCCAGTGGGGGCATGCACGTGTGCTTTCCTCCCAGCTTTAGCAGCAGTGTCATGTTTCCCTTCGCGTGGATGAAGGGATCTGTGGCTTTCCCTCGAGGCTTTCCCACCAGGCTTTCCCAGGAGACTTTCCCACGAGGCTTTCCCACAGGGCTGTCCCACGTGCCACCGTGGTGTGAGTTGATCCTCGGCTTGAAAGTCGAGGCAGTGCAGGGAAAACAGGTTTCCCTGGAAGGGACTGAGAAATCTGGGGCGTCTGGGAATGGTGGCACGACCCTGGAGTTCCTCTCGCCTTTCCTGTGGAGAGCGCCTCCTCTTGACATGCGATGGGAACACTGGGAATTCTTTCCCGACCACGCAGGGAAAGGATCCCTCCTCTCGAGCCAGGAGGCGGAAACGGGGCTCCTCTGGATGTGGGTGGGACTCTCGTGCCTCCTCTCGAGTGGAGACGGTATGTCGGGGAACTTCTTGAGTTGCAGCAAGGGTGTGAAGGACCCTTTGGAAGTTCCAGATGTTAGATGTGATTAGCCTAAAGATGCCTCAGCGGAAATGGGCCTCATCTCGCCTGGAGGGGAGAACCTCCTGGATTTTCTCGAGTTGCGGCAGGTGCTCTCGACTTACGACGGGGACCTCAGGGACCCGCTCTGGTGGCATCAGGAAAGGCCAGTCCCCATGCGAGTTGCTCGGGGGCCTCTCGGGATTCCTCTCCCCTCGATGCTGGGGCCTAAGATCCTGTGTGGAGACGGTGAAGGAACCTGAGGTTTCCAATACAGTGCTGACATGGATCTTGAGGTACTTCTGGAGTTTCCCCAGGGGAGTCAGTCCTCGTCTCGAGTGGGGGCATGCACGTGCGCTTTCCTCCCGAGCTCTAGCAGCAGTCTCGCGCTTCCCTTCGCGTGGATCAAGGGATCAGGGGCTTTCCCTCGAGGCTTTCCCACGAGGCTTTCCCACGAGGCTTTTCCACACGGCTGTCCCACGTGCCACCGTGGTGTGAGTCGATCCTCAGCTTGAAAGTCAAGGCAGTGCAGGGAAAACAGGTTTCCCTGGAATGGACTGAGACATCTGGGGGACTCTGGGAATGGTGGCACGACCCTGGAGTCCTTCTCCCCTTTCCTGTGGAGAGGGCCTCCTCTTGTGATACGACGGGAACGCCGGGAATTCTTTCCCGACCTCGCAGGGAAAGGATCCCACCTCTCGAGCTAGGAGGCGGAATCGGGGCTCCTCTGGATGTGGGTGGGACTCTCGTGCTTCCTCTCGAGTGGAGACGGGTATGTCGGGGATCTTCTTGAGTTGCAGCAGGGGTGTGAAGGACCTCTGGAAGTTCCAGATGTTAGGTGTGATTAGCCTCGAGACGCCTCAGCTTAAATGAGCCTCATCTAGCCTGGAGGGGAGAACCTCCTGGATTTTCTTAATTTGCGGCAGGTTCTCTCGACTTAAGCCGGGGACATCAGGGACCCGCTCTGGTGGCCTCAGGAAAGGCCAGTCCCCATGCGAGTTGCTCGGGGGCCTCTCGGGATTTCTCTCCCGTCGATACTGGGGCCTAAGACCTTGTGTGGAGTCAGTGCTGGAACCTGAGGATTCCTCTCCAGTGCTGACTTGTGTCTTAGGGTACTTCTGGAGTCTCCCCAGGGGAGTCAGTCTTCGTCTCGAGTGGGGACATGCACCTGCGCTTTCCTCCCGAGCTGCAGCAGCAGTGTCACGCTTCCCTTCGCGTGGATCAAGGGATCTGTGGCTTTCCCTCGAGGCTTTCCCACGAGGCTTTCCCACGAGGCTTTTCCACATGGCTGTCCCTCGTGCCACCGTAGTGTGAGTCGATCCTCGGCTTGAAAGTCGAGGCAGTGCAGGGAAAACAGGTTTCCCTGGAATGGACTGAGACATCTGGGGGACTCTGGGAATGGGGGCACGACCCTGGAGTTCCTCTCACCTTTCCTGTGCAAAGCCCATCCTCTTGAGATGCGACTGGAACGCCGGGAATTCTTTCCCGAACTCGCAGGGAAAGGATCCCTCCTCTCGAGCTAGGAGGCGGAAACGGGGCTCCTCTGGATATGGGCGGGACTCTCGTGCTTCCTCTCGAGTGGAGACAGGTATTCCAGGGAACTTCTTGAGTTGCAGCAAGGTTTTGAAGGACCCTTTGGATGTTCCAGATGTTAGATGTGATTAGCCTCGAGACGCCTCAGCGGAAATGGGCCTCATCTCGCCTGGAGACGAGAACTTCCTGGATTTTCTCGAGTTGCGGCAGATGCTCTCGACTTAAGACAGGGACCTCAGGGACCCGCTCTGGTGGCTCAGGAAAGGCTAGTCCCCATGCGAGTTGCTCGGGGGCCTCTGGGGATTTCTCTCCCGTCGATGCTGGGGCCTAAGATCTTGTGTGGAGTCGGTGCCAGAACCTGAGGATTCCTCTCCAGTGCTGACATGGATCTTGGGGTGCTTCTGGAATCTCCCCACGGGAGTCAGACCTCGTCTCGAGTGGGGACATGCACCTGCGCTTTCCTCCAGAGCTGTAGCAGCGGTGTTATGCTTCCATTCGCGTGGATCAAGGGATCAGGGGCTTTCCCTCGAGGCTTTCCCACGAGGCTTTTCCACGAGGCTTTCCTACATGGCTGTACCACGTGCCACCGTGGTGTGAGTCTATCCTCGGATTGAAAGTCGAGGCAGTGCAGGGAAAACAGGTTTCCTTGGAATGGACTGAGACATCTGGGGGACTCTGGGAGTGGTGGCACCACCCTGGAGTTCCTCTCGCCTTTCCTGTGGAGAGCGCCTGCTCTTGAGATGCGACGGGAACTCCGGGAATTCTTTCCCGACCACGCAGGGAAAGGATCCCTCCTCTCGAGCAAGGACGCGGAAACGGGGCTCCTCTGGATGTGGGCGGGACTCTCGTGCTTCCTCTCCAGTGGTGGCGGGTATGTCAGGGAACTTCTTGAGTTGCAGCAAGGGTGTGAAGGACCCTTTGGAAGTTCCAGAGGTTAGGTGTGATTAGCCTCGAGACGCATCAACGGAAATGGGCCTCATCTCGCCTGGAGGGGAGAACCTCCTGGATGGTCTCGAGTTGCGGCAGGTGCTCTCGACTAATGTTGGGGACCTCAGGGACCAGCTCTGGTGGCCTCAGGAAAGGCCAGTCCCCATGCGAGTTGCTCGTGGGCCTCTCGGGATTCCTCTCCCTTCGATGCTGGGGCCCAATATCTTGTGTGGAGTCAGTGCCGGAAGCTGAGGATTCCTCCCCAGTGTTGACATGGATCTTGGGGGACTTCTGGAGTCTCCCCAGTGGAGTCAGTCCTCGTCTCAAGAGGGGTAATGCACGTGCGCTTTCCTCCCGAGCTGTAGCAGCAGTGTCGCGCTTCCCTTCGCGTGGATCTATTGATCTGTGGCTTTCCCTCGAGGCTTTCACACGAGGCTTTCCCACAGGGCTGTCCCACGTGCCACCGTGGTGTGAGTCGATCCTCGGCTTGAAAGTCGAGGCAGTGCAGGGAAAACAGGTTTCCCTGGAATGGACTGAGATATCTGGGGCACTCTGGGAATGGTGGCACGACCCTGGTGTTCCTCTCCCCTTTCCTGTGGATAGCGCCTCCTCTTGAGATGCGACAGGAACGCCGGGAATTCTTTCCCGACCACGAAGGGAAAGGATCCCTGCTCTCGAGCTAGGAGGCGGAAACGGGGCTCCTCTGGATGTGGGAGGGACTCTCGTGCATCCTCTCGAGTGGTGACGGGTATGTCGGGGAACTTCTTGAGTTGCAGCAAAGGTGTGAAGAACCCTTTGGAAGTTCCAGAGGTTAGCTCTGATTAGCCTCTAGACGCATCAGCGGAAATGAACCTCATCTCGCCTGGAGGGGAGAACCTCCTGGATTTTCTCGAGTTGTGGCAGGTGCTCTCGACTTACGACGGGGACCTCATGGACACGCTCTGGTGGCCTCAGGAAAGGCCAGTCCCCATGTGAGTTGCTCGGGGGCCTCTCGGGATTCCTCTCCCGTCGATGCCGGGGCCTAAGATCTTGTGTGGAGTCGGTGCCGGAACCTGAGGATTCCTCTCCAGTGCTGACATGGATCTAGGGATACTTCTGAAGTCTGCCCAGGGGAGTCAGTTCTCGTCTCGAGTGGGGGCATGCACGTGCGCTTTCCTCCGGAGCTGTAGCAGCAGTGTCGCGCTTCCCTTCGGGTGGATCAAGGGATCTGTGGCTTTCCCTCGAGGCTTTCACACTAGGCTTTTCCACGAGGCTTTCCCACAGGGCTGTCCCACGGGACACCGTGTTGTGAGTCGATCCTCGACTTGAAATTTAAGGCAGTGCAGGGAAAACAGGTTTCTCTGGAATGGACTGAGACATCTGGGGGACTCTGAGAATGGTGGCACGACCCTGGTGTTTCCCTCGCCTTTCCTGTGGAGAGCGCCTGCTCTTGAGATGCGACGGGAACGCCGAGAATTCTTTACCGAACACGCTAGGAAAGGATCCCTCCTCTCGAGATAGGAGGCGGAAACGGGACTCCTCTGAATGTGGTCGGAAATCTCGTGCTTCCTCTCGAGTGGAGACGGGTATGTCGGGGAACTTCTTGAGTTGCAGCACGGGTGTGAAGGACCCTTTGGAAGTTCCAGAGGGTAGGTGTGATTAGCCTCGAGACGCCTCAGCGGAAATGGGCCTCATCTCGCCTGGAGGGGAGAACCTCCTGGATTTTCTCGAGTTGCGACAGGTGCTCTCGACTTACGACGGGGACCTCAGGGACCCTCTCTGGTGGCCTCAGGAAAGGCCAGTCCCCATGTGAGTTGCTCGGGGGCCTCACGGGAATCCTCTCCCGTCGATGCCGGGGCCTAAGACCTTGCGTGGAGTCGGTGCTGGAACCTGAGGATTCCTCTCCAGTGCTGACATGGATATTGGGGTTCTTCTGGAGTCTCCCCAGGGGAGTCAGAACTCGTCTCGAGTGGGGGCATGCACGTGTGGCTTCCTGGCGAGCTGTAGCAGCAGTGTCACGCTTCCCTTCGCATCGATCAAGGGATCTGTGGCTTTTCCTCGAGGCTTTCCCACGAGGCTTTCCCACAGGGCTGTCCCACGTGCCACCGTGGTGTGAGTCGAACCTCGGCTTGAAAGTGGAGGCAGTGTAGGGAAAACAAGTTTCACAGGAATGGACTGAGACATCTCGGGAACTCTGGAAATGGTGGCACGACCCTGGATTTCCTCTCGCCTTTCCTGTGGAGAGCGCCTCCTCTTGAGATGCGACGGAAACGTCGGGAATCCTTTCCCGACCACGCAGGGAAAGGATCCCTCCTCTCGAGCTAGGAGGCGGAAACGGGGCTCCTCTGGATGTGGGCGGGACTCTCGTGCTTCCTCTCGAGTGGAGACGGGTATGTCGGGGAACTTCTTGAGTTGCAGCAAGGGTGTGAAGGACCCTTTGGAAGTTCCAGATGTCAGATGTGATTAGCCTCGAGACGCCTAAGCGGAAATGGGCCTCATCTCTCCTGGAGGGGAGAACCTCGTGGATTTTCTCGAGTTGCGGCAGGTGCTCTCCACTTACGACGGGGACCTCAGGGACCCGCTCTGGTGGCCTTAGGAAAGGTCAGTCCCCATGCGAGTTGCTCGGGGGCCTCTCGGGATTCCTCTCCCGTCGATGCCGGGGCTTAAGACCTTGTGTGGAGTTAGTGCCGTAACCTGAGGATTCCTATCCATTGCTGACATGGATCTTGGGGTTCTTCTGGAGTCTTCCCACGAAAGTCAGTCCTTGTCTCGAGTGGGGGCCTGCACGTGCGCTTTCCTCTCTAGCTGTAGCAGAAGTATCACGCTTCCCTTCGCGTGGATCAAGGGATCTGTGGCTTTCCTTCGAGTCTTTCCCACGAGGCTTTCCCACGAGGCTTTCCCACAGCACTGTACCACGTGCCACCGTGGTGTGAGTCGAACCTCGGCTTGAAAGTCAAGGGAGTGCAGGGAAAACAGGTTTCCCTGGAATGGACTAAGACATCTGGGGGACTCTGGGAATGGTGACACGACCCTGGAGTTCCTCTCGCCTTTCCTGTGGAGAGCGCCTCCTCTTGTGATGCGACGGGAATTCCGGGAATTCTTTCCCGACCACGCAGGGAAAGGATCCCTCCTCTCGAGCTAGGAGGCGGAAGCGGGGCTCCTCTGGATGTGGGCGGGACTCGCGTGCTTCCTCTCGAGTGGAGAACGGGTATGTCGGGAAACTTCTTGAGTTGCAGCAAGGGTGTGAAGGACACTTTGGAAGTTCCAAATGTTAGACGTGATTAGCCTCGAGACGCCTCAGCGGAAATGGGCTTCATCTCGCCTGGAGGGGAGAAACTCCTGGATTTTCTCGATTCGGCAGGTGCTCTGGACTTGCGACGGGGACCTCAGGGACCCGCTCTGGTGGCCTCAGGAAAGGCCAGTCCCCATGCGAGTTGCTCGGGGCCTTCTCGGGATTCGTCTCCTGTCGATGCCGGGGCCTAAGACCTTGTGTGGAGTCGGTGCCGGAATCTGAGGATTCCTTTCCAGTGCTGACATGGATCTTGGGGTACTTCTGCAGTCTCCCCAGGGGAGTCAGTCCTCATCTCGAGTTGGGCCATGCACGTGCGCTTTTCTCCCGAGCTGTAGCAGCAGTGTCACGCTTCCCTTCGCGTGGATCAAGGGATCTGTGGCTTTCCCTTGAGGCTTTCCCAGGAGGCTTTCATACGAAGTTTTCCCACACGGCTGTCCCACGTGCCACCGTGGTGTGAGTCGATCCTTGGCTTGAAAGTCGAGGCAGTGCAGGGAAAACAGCTTTCCCTGGAATGGACTGAGACATCTGGGGGACTCAGGGAATGATGGCACGACCCTGGAGTTCCTCTCGCCTTTCCTGTGGAGAGCGCCTCCTCTTCAGATGCGACGGGAACGCGGGGAATTCTTTCGCCACCACGCAAGGAAAGGATCCCTCCTCTCGAACTAGGAGGCGGAAACGGGGCTTCTCTGGATGTGGGCGGGACTCTTGTGCTTCCTTTCGAGTGGAGACGGGTATGTCGGGGAACTTCTTGAGTTGAAGCAAGGGTGTGAAGGACCCTTTGGAAGTTCCAGATGTTAGATGTGATTAGCCTCGAGACGCCTCAGGGGAAATGGGCCTCATCTCGCGTGGAGAGCCGAACCTCCTAGATTTTCTCGAGTTGCGGCAAGTGCTCTCGACTTGCTACGGGGACCTCAGGGACCCGCTGTGGTGGCCTCAGGAAAGACCAGACCCCATGCGAGTTGCTCTGCGTCCTCTCGGGATTCCTCTCACGTCGATGCCGGGGCCTAAAATTTTATGTGGAGTCAGTGCCGGAACCTGAGGATTCCTCTCCAGTGTTGACATGGATCTTGGGGTTCTTCTGGAGTCTCCCCAGGGGAGTCAGTCCTCGTCTCGAGTGGGGGCATGCACGTGCGCTTTCCTCCCGAGCTGTAGCAGCAGTGTCCCGCTTCCCTTTGCGTGGATCAAGTGATCTGTGGCTTTCCCTCGAGGCTTTCCCTCGAGGCTTTCCCACGAGGCTTTCCCACAGGGCTGTCCCACGTGCCACCGTGGTGTGAGTCGATCCTCGGCTTGAAAGTGGAGGCAGTGCAGGGAAAACAGGTTTCCCTGGAATGACTGAGACATCTGGGGGACTCTGGGAATGGTGGCACGACCCTGGAGTTCCTCTCGCCTTTCCTCTGGAGAGCGCCTCCTCTTGAGATGCGACGGGAATGCCAGGAATTCTGTCCCGAAAACGCAGGGAAAGGATCCCTCCACTCGAGCTAGGAGGCGGACACGGGGCTCCTCTGGATGTGGGCAGAACTCTCGTGCTTCCTCTCGAGTGGAGACGGGTATGTCGGGGAACTTCTTCAGTTGCAGCAAGGGTGTGAAGGACCCTTTGGAAGTTCCTGAGGTTACGTGTGATAGCCTCGAGACGCCTCAGTGGAAATGGGCTTCATCTCGCCTGGAGGGGAGAACCTCCTGGATTTTCTCGAGTTGCGGCAGGTGCTCTCGACTTATAATGGGGACCTCAGGGAACCGCTCTGGTGGCCTCAGGAAAGGCCTATCCCCATGGGAGTTGCTCGTGGGCCTCTCGGGATTCCTTTCCCGTCGATGTCGGGGCCTAAGACCTTCTGTGTAGTCGTTGCCGGAATCTGAGGATTCCTCCCCAGTGCTGACATGGATCTTCGGGTACTTCTGGAGTCTCCACAGGGGAGTCAGTCCTCCTATCGAGTCTGGGCATGCACGTGCGCTTCCCTCCGAGCTGTATCAGCAGAGTCACGCTTCCCTTTGCGAGGATCAAGGGATCTGTGGCTTTCCCTAGAGGCTTTCCCACGAGGCTTTCGCACGAGGCTTTCCCACGAGGCTTTCCCACAGGGCTGTCCCACCTGCCACCGTGGTGTGATTCAATCCTCGGCTTGAAAGTCGAGGCAGTGCAGGGAAAACAGGTTTCCCTGGAATGGATTGAGACATCTGGGGGGCTCAGGGAATGGTGGAACGACCCTGGAGTTCCTCTCGACTTTCCTGTGGAGAGCGCCTCCTCTTGAGATGCTACGGGAACGCCGGGAATTCTTCCCGACCACGCAGGGAAAGGATCCCTCCTCCCGAGCTAGGAGGCGGAAACGGGCTCCTCTGGATGTGGGCGGGACTCTCGTGTTTCCTCTCGAGTGGAGACGGGTATGTCGGGGAACTTCTTGAGTTGCAGCAAGGGTGTGAAGGACCCTTTGGAAGTTCCAGAGGTTAGGTGTGATTAGCCTCGAGACGCCTCAGAGGAAATGGGCCTCATCTCTCCTGGAGGGGAGAACCTCCTGAATTTTCTCGAGTTGCGACAGGTGCTCTCGACTTACGACGGGGACCTCAGGGACCCGCTCTGGTGGCCTCAGGAAAGGCCAGTCCCCATGCGAGTTGCTCGGGGGCCTCTCGGGATTCCTCTCCCTTCGATGCCGGGGCCTCAGATCTTGTGTGGAGTGGGTGATGGAACCTGAGGATTCCTCTCCAGTGGTGACATGGATTTTGGGGTACTTCTGGAGTCTCCCCAGGGGAGTCAGTCCTCGTCTCGAGTGTGGGCCTGCACGTGCGCTTTCCTCTCGAGCTGTAGCAGCAGTGTCACGCTTCCCTTCGCTTGGATCAAGGGATCTGTGGCTTTCCCTCGAGGTTTTCCCACGAGCCTTTCCCACGTGGCTTTCCCACAGGGCTGTCCCAAGTGCCACCGTGGTGTGAGTCGGTCCTCGGCTTCAAAGTTGAGGCAGTGCAGGGAAAACACGTTTCCCTGGAATGGACTGAGACATCTGGGGGACTCTGTGAATGGTGGAACGACCCTGGAGTTCCTCTCGCCTTTCCTGTGTTGAGCGCCTCCTCTTGATATGCGACAGGAAGGCCGCGAATTCTTTCCCGATCACGCAGGAAAGGATCCCTCCTCTCGAGCTAGGAGGCGGATACCGGGCTCCTCTGGATGTGGGTAGAACTCTGGTGCTTCCTCTCGAGTGGAGACTGGGTATGTTGGGGAACTTCTTAAGTTGCAGCAAGGGGTGTGAAGGACCCTTGGAAGTTCCAGATGTTAGATGTGATAAGCCTCGATACGCCTCAGCGGAAATGGGCCTCATCTCGCCTGGAGGGGAGAACCTCCTGGATTTTCTCAAGGTTGATGCAGGTGCTCTCGACTTACGACGGGGACCTCAGGGACCCGCTCTAGTGGCCTCAGGAAAGGCCAGTCCCCATGCGTGTTGCTCGGGCGCCTCTCGGGATTCCACTCCTGTCGATGCCGGGGCCTAAGATCTTGTGTGGAGTCGGTGCCGTAACCTGAGGCATTCCTCTTCAGTGCCTACATGGATCTTGGGGTACTTCTGGAGACTCCCCAGGGAAGTCGGACCTCGTCTCGAGTGGGGGCATGCACGTTCGCTTTCCTCCCGAGCTGTAGCAGCAGTGTCACCTTCCCTTCCTGTGGATCAAGGGATCTAGTGTCTTACCCTTGAGGCTTTCCCATGAGGCTTTCCACGAGGCTTTCCCACAGGGATATCCCAGTGCCACCGTGGTGTGAGTCGATCCTCGGCTTGAAAGTCTAGGCAGTGCAGGGAAAAGAGGTTTCCCTGGAATGGACGGAGACATCTGGGGTACTCTGGGAATGGTGGCACGACCCTTGAGTTCTTCTCGCCTTTCCTGTGGAGAGCGCCTCCTCTTGAGATGCGACTGAACTCGCGGAATTCTTTCCCGACCACGCAGGGAAAGGATCCCTCGGAGGAGAGATCAGCCCTGTGGGAAGCCTCGTGGGAAATGCTCATGGTGTAAAGCTCGAGGGAAACAGCAATCCCTTGATCCACGCGGGGAAGCGTGCAACTGTGCTACAGCTCGGAAGGAAAGCGCACGTGCATGCCCCACTCGAGACGAGGACTGACACCCTGGGAGACTCCAGAAGTACCCAAGATCCAGTCAGACACTGGAGAGGAAATTCTCAGTGTCGGCACCGCTCCACACAAGGTCTTAGCGCCCCTGCATCGACGGGAGAGGAATCCTGAGAGCCCCGAGCAACTCGCATGGGGACTGGCCTTTCCTGAGGCCACCAGAGCGCGGTCCCTGAGGTCCCGTCGTAAGTCGAGGCACCTGCGCAACTCTCGAGAAAATCCAGGAGGTTCTCCCCTCCAGGCGAGATGAGGCCATTTCCGCTGAGGCTTCGAGGCTAATCACATTAAACTCTGGAACTTCCAAAGGGTCTTACATCCCTTGCTGCAACTCAAGAAGTTCCCCGACATAGTCTACGTCTCCACTAGAGAGGAAGCACGAAGAGTCGGCCACACATCCACGACAGAGCCCGCGTTTCCGTCTGCTCCTAGCTCGAGAGAGT
>NW_017211666.1:0-17488 GCF_001704415.2 Capra hircus
AGTGCAGGGAAAACAGGTTTCCCTGGAATGGACTGAGACATCTGGTTCTGGGAATGGGAAACGACCCTGGAGTTCCTCTCGCCTTTCCTGTGGAGAGCGCCTCCTCTTGAATGCGACGGAAACCGGGAATTCTTTCCCGACAACGCAGGAAAGGATCCCTCCTCTCGAGGCTAGGAGGCGGAAACGGGGCTCCTCTGGATGTGGGCGGACTCTCTGATTCCCTCTAAGTGGAGACGGGTATGTCGGGAACTTCTTGAGTTGCAGCAAGGGTGTGAAGGCCTTTGGAAGTTCCAGAGGTTAGGTGTGATTAGCCTCGAGATGCCTCAGCGGAAATGGGCCTCATCTCGCCTGGAGGGGAGAACCTCCTGGATTTTCTCGAGTTGCGGGCAGGTGCTCTCGACTTTCGACGGGGACCTCAGGGACCCGCTCTGGTGGCCTCAGGAAAGGCCAGTCCCCATGCGAGTTGCTCGGGGCCTCTCGGGATTCCTCTCCCGTCGATGCGGGGCCTAAGACCTTGTGTGGAGTCGGTGCCGGAACCTGAGGATTCCTCTCCAGTGCTGACATGGATCTTGGGGTACTTCTGGAGTCTCCCCAGGGAGTCAGTCCTCGTCTCGAGTGGGGGCATGCACGTGCGCTTTCCTCCCGAGCTGTAGCAGCAGTGTCACGCTTCCTTCGCGTGGATCAAGGGATCTGTGGCTTTCCCTCGAGGCTTTCCAACGAGGCTTTCCCACAGGGCAGTCCCCACGTGCCACCGTGGTGTGAGTCGATCCTCGACTTGAAAGTCGACGCAGTGCAGGGAAAATAGGTTTTCCTGGAATCGACAGAGACATCTGGGGGACTCTGGGAATGGTGGCATGACCTGGAGTTCCTCTCGCCTTTCCTGTGGTGAGCGCCTCCTCTTGAGATGCGACGGAAACGCCGGGAATTCTTTCCGACGACGCAGGGAAAGGATCCCTCTCTCGAGCTAGGAGGCGGAAACGGGGCTCCTCTGGATGTGGGCGGGACTCTCATGCTTCGTCTCGAGTGGAGACGGGTATGTCGGGGAACTTCTTGAGTTGCGCAAGGGTGTGAAGGACCCGTTGGAAGTTCCAGAGGTTAGGTGTGACTAGCCTCGAGACGCCTCAGCGGAAATGGGCCTCATCTCGCCTGGAGGGGAGAACCTCCTGGATTTTCTCGAGTTGCGGCAGGTGCTCTCGACTTACGACGGGGACCTCAGGGACCCGCTCTGGTGGCCTCAGGAAAGGCCAGTCCCCATGCGAGTTGCTCGGGGGCCTCTCGGGATTCCTCTCCATCGATGCTGGGGGCCTAAGACCTTGTGTGGAGTCAGTTCCGGAACCTGAGGATTCCTCTCCAGTGCTGACATGGATCTTGGGTACTTCTGGAGTCTCCCCAGGGAAGTCAGTCCTCTCTCGAGTGGGGGCATGCACGTGCGCTTTCACCCGAGCTGTAGCAGCAGTGTCCCGCTTCCCTTCGCGTGATCAAGGGATCCGTGGCTTTCCATTGAGGCTTTCCCACGAGGCTTTCCCACGAGGCTTTCTGCCGGGGTCCAGCCCCGGTGGATCCAGGGAATTCGAAGGGTGGACGGCGTTGGCGTGGAAAGACTTGTTTGTTTATTAATGTAAGATTAGATTAAGAAACTATAGTGTAATAAGAAGATTAAGTGGACGAAGAGGGCTGAATAGCTTGGTTTACGCGGAAGGCCAATAAAATTCCAGACAAGGAATTTGCACCATCTACGTTGGGCCACCGGCGCCCGCTTGAATATCTAAGGGTGCCTCGCCTTAAGCTCCCTTTGGTGCGGGTCTTAACAGCCGGGGCAAGTAAGTAGACCTGGCGAGCCTCTGCGCCCCAGATGGAGATTCAGCCTGAAGTTAAAGTAAAGAGCAGAGAGAGGGAAGGGGAGAGAAGAGGAGAGAGAGAGACATGGGGGGAGCCAGAGTCCCAAGAAACCAGGCCGAGAGACTAGTTCGAGAAACTGATCCGATCCTTTATTGTTCAGAAGGCCTTTTATACTTTTGATAAAACATGGAGATCAACGGGTAACACAGAATTATGTAGCGTTCGCAGCCCAGACTCTTTCTATACATCATTTTGTATACAAAAGGTCTCAGGTGATTTACATTATCTTCTGGCCAAGAAGCTTGTTAACACTTTTTAGCTCTCTTCCTTAATGAATGTTGATTTTGTTTCCCCGAAGTGTTTTTCTTTAATTTGCATCTCCTTAAAGCATTAAAGTTACATCTCTATAGAACAAAGGTGCAGTGGGATATAACAAAGAAGGTACTTAACTCAAAGATCTAATGTTGCTAATACCAGGTCTACTACTTGTTTTTCTATATACCAACTATATCTAAAAATAAAGGATATGAAAATTTGGCAGCAAGCATTGACTCAACAAATGAAACTTTTAATCAGTCCTATTCTAAAGATTTTGACTCTTCGGAAGCCCCTACATTCCTAGGATGTTTTTAAGCTTCCTGTGCCTCCTGCGGTCAGGAGGCCTCAAACAATCACACTCGCAGAGTCCTGCAGGCAGGCTAGAAAGCCATCGGAGGGGTTTTTAGATTGAAACACTCTTTCAAATGCAGAAGACTGAAACCCTGAATTGACTTTTTCCAGAAAATGTCAGAAGAGTGGAAAAGCAGAGCACAAAAGCCGGCAGATTTTTGTTGGGGTACATGCTTAGGAATTTCCAGAGGGGTCCCTGAAGTCTGAGCACGCCCTTGCGTATGTCAGCTTCCTTCCTCATGACCTTGTCACGGGCGGGATTCCTCACTCTGGCTCCCGGCATCTCACCCTTTTTAATTTTAAATAATTGATTATTTATGTTTAAAATCAGGTGCAGTTCGGTCTCGAGATTCCGAATGCTCTGCCGAAGAATCTAGACAATATAGGGAAGTATGATTATGAGGAGCAAGATTATAGACAGTAGACAGAACAGTCTTCAGAAATGAAGTTAGAGAAAGTGTGGGAAAAGTCATTGGCTTCTCCTGCGGTGGTAAAATCTAATCGGGAGTGTTCCAAGGTCTGAATCTGATTATGAAGTTTCCCTAAGTCTAAACTAATATCTGAGCTGTTCCAAAATACCTAAACCTTGATTTTTTAACATATTGGGCATTTACACTTGTTGAGTCAATGATTGCTGTTGTAGTAACAATAACAGTTGTTGTAACACAGCAAGAACATAATTATCATATCAATAAGTTGTTACAGTTATAGGACATCTTTAAAACCACAGAAGAGCAGACATTACTTTGAGGAGTTAAACAAGATGAAAACATCCATGGTTCACAAGTCGCTACATTAGGTACATTAAGTTTTCTGGAATCATTGGTGAAAAGAAGAACATAAGGAGAGGATAGACAAGCCAAAATAGAGTAAATAGAGTCATTTTCTGGTTGGAGTTTGTGCTGCAGCAGCTGTTAGTCCTGCCGGGATCTTGATGTTTCTTTTGCCTCTTTTGCCGGTAGGAGCAGCGGCCTTCACCCCGCCCTCTGACACTGGCGCTGTTATGGGGCTGCGAGTGCGGTGCACTGGGTTCCGTCAGTCAGGCTGGCCCCGCCGCAGCTTTTGGTGCGCGGCTGTTTCCCGCGGTGGTGGTGGCAGAGAAGTTCCCTTTTTCTTTTGTGGCGAATCAGTCTGTCCGGGATCCAAGTTGACGAATCTGCACCCTGTGGAAAAAAATATAAACACTTCCTCGACCCGCAGTAAATTTTGGGTCGGGATCTTTTTGTTATCTGGAGGAGATCTTTTTGCTTTACTAATGGCTTTTTATTTTACTGTTTCAAACGAATCAGCATTTAACTTATTACAAAGAGAACATGTTGTAAAATCTGATGGGGGAAAACTATACTTAATTTCTCTCTTTTTAATTTTTGAATTAACAAAGCACGTGAGGGTAAATGATGCAAGATCTGATCACAAGAATTTCCTATAGCAATCTGCCAATCATCAAACATTTGAAAAGCATCAAGTTGTTCTCTGTTATATGGAAGTGCAATTTTTGATGGTTCTTTATTAAACAATTTAATAAATCAGTATATTTGAATTAATCTTTTTAATTAATATGTCAGTAATTTTTCCTTAGGCAGAGGCCACTGTTCCACCCACACCGGATCTTGAAATTTTCATGTAATGGGGTAGGCAGCAAAAACAATGGCCTTCATTATAAATTTGGATATCCCAATCCAGTATATAGCTTGCAGGAGTTGGGCAAATTAGCTCAATTATTCTTGTCTGTTGTTTACCCAATCCTTTTGATGGATCATAGCCGATCTGCAGCATCTGAGAGGTCACTTTATCATCAGGGCTAAAAAGTAACACTCCCATTTGAGATAGCATGTCCCTCCCCCACAGGGTAAGGGGAGTGAAGGGACTACATACGGTTGGAAAGTTCCACGGGTGTCCTCAAATTGCCAATCTAAAATTTTTGCACTTTTGGCTACTGTGGGGGCTCTTCCTATCCCCACCAAGTTATTTTCAGTAGTATGTGTGGGCCAGGAGGTGGGCCAGGAGCTAGGCCAGTCTTTTCCTGAAATGCAAGAAACGTCTGCTCCTGTGTCTAATAACCCCACAATAGACTTGCCATTAATCAGAATAGTTTTCATAGGCCGTTTCTGAGTAATTTTTGTTATCCAAAAAACCATATCACTAGACCCAAATATAAGAAGCAAGAAAAGAGGTGTTACACAATATCTTTATAAGCTTTTCTAATGATCTTTTTATAACCCAAATCTGGTCTATAGCCTTTTAGATGACAAGTAACCATTTAATCTTAGCTTGAAAACTTCCAGCAACGGGGAGCTCACTATTCACCAAGGTTTTAAACTCTCTCTCACCTCTTACTCTATAGCATTTTTATCCTGCATACCACTTTTTCTAACTCCTTTTCAGTAGTATATGTTGGCCAGGAGCTGCGCTAGTCTCTCAGCAATGTAAGAAACGTCTTTGTCTATTGTCTAAAGGCCTAGAAGCTGCAATTTTTTGCACCCAAAAAGCTAGATCTAGATCCTCTGGGGCTTTTTTTGTCTGGTTTTTCTGTTTGGTAATAAGGTAAAAGCAAAAGCTGTGCTATTTTTTTTTTTTTAATTTTTATTAATTGCACAGTTTTAGCAGGTGGCGAGATCAAAACTTCAGTTTTTTCAGTATAATCAGAATTTACTACACAAGACACTACCGAAATTTCTTGAAAAGAAAGCAAGCTATGCCCCAGTACAAGTCTTACAATGTCCTCAGGCAGGGGACTAGCCACTCTCATTGGAATCTGAGTCACTGGCACATCAGGGGTTAATATTATTGAAGTGGTGGAACTGAGGTCTAGGCCTGAGCTACCTGGGGTTGTTTGGTACGGGTTGTTGTGTCTGTTTAGCAGGACATTTTGGCAAAACATGTTCTATTTGGCCTCAAGAGAAACATTTTGCATTTGTAAAGTCCTTTTTATTACGAATATTTTTTTTTTCTGTTTTTCTTCCTTTTTCTTTTTTTTTTGTTGGGTGAGGCCCCTCCTGAGGGGATTTTATGCAAGGAGCAAGCTCTGTTTTAAAAGCTCTTTTGCTCAAAAATATTGTCACTATCGTTTTCAAACTTAAGCAATGTTCTGGGAGGCTTTGGATATAAAGTGGGGAGTTCTTAAGCCCTGGGGAGGCGCAAGCAGAGGTTGCAGTGGTCGCCTTAAATAAGATAACTTTTTTAAAGGTTTGGTTTGTGTAGAGGGGGAGGGGGCTCTCCAGGGCGCTCGGCCGCTGCGTCCTGTAAGCACCCTCCTTCCTCGGGAGGAAGAGGAGTCTCTCTCCTTTTGTTTGCCAATGGCAGAAAATACGATCTGCATAGAAGGTGGAGACCCACTACCATTTACCGCTATAGCCTCTCCCATAGGCTATCTAACAGCCTCATGACAGGGGTCCAGAACATTTGTAATCATATTTTACAGAGCAAAAGCATTTACAGGCCCATGCAAAGTATAGTAAGTTTTTAGCTGTTTTCCTACTCTCTCCCAGGTGTCTAAGTTAACAGTGCCTTCTTCTGGAAACCAGGGACACTGTTCTTGTACAAAGGAAAAAAATGAATGAATATTGGAATTTTTAACTTTAATTCCTCGTTTAGTTAGTAACTGCAAGATTACTCCTATAAAAAGCTGTCTTTCTTTTGATTCACTGTTACCCATGTCAGAAAATTAAGTCTTATAGAAAAGTCTACCTCAACAAAAGGTTTTACCTCTGGCGAGGGGGGTTTTGTTTTTAACCCTAGGATAGCAGGTTTCTTTTCAACCTCTAGAGCACCAGGTTTCTCTTAAACCCTTGAACACTTCCCACTCTTCCTCACCCTGTCTATCCTACAGGGGGGTCCGCGGCACCCTGAGTGGGGTCCTAGCCGTCCCGAACACTCAACACTGGGGGAGTACCCGAAAGTACTCCGGGGGGAGTGATTAAGTCACTCCGGGGGGAGCAACAGAGAGTGCTCCGGGGGGAGCAACGGAGAGGGCTCCGGGGGAGCAGCAGAGAGTGCTCCGGGGGGAGCTTTTGCTCCGAGGAACCTACCTTCGAATAGCCTGTTCCGGGCGCCACTTGCCGGGGTCCTGGCCCGGTGGATCCAGGGAATTCGAAGGGTGGACGGCGTTGGCGTGGAAAGACTTGTTTGTTTATTAATGTAAGATTAGATTAAGAAACTATAGTGTAATAAGAAGATTAAGTGGAGGAAGAGGGCTGAATAGCTTGGTTTACGCGGAAGGGCCAATAAAATTCCAGACAAGGAATCTGCACCATCTACGTTGGGCCACCGGCGCCCGCTTGAATATCTAAGGGTGCCTCGCCTTAAGCTCCCTTTCGTGCGGGTCTTAACAGCCGGGGCGTAAGTAGACCTGGCGAGCCTCTGCGCCCCAGATGGAGATTCAGCCTGAAGTTAAAGTAAAGAGCAGAGAGAGGGAAGGGGAGAGAAGAGGAGAGAGAGAGACATGGGGGGAGCCAGAGTCCCAAGAAACCAGGCCGAGAGACTAGTTCGAGAAACTGGTCCGATCCTTTATTGTTCAGAAGGCCTTTTATACTTTTGATAAAACATGGAGATCAACGGGTAACACAGAATTATGTAGCGTTCGCAGCCCAGACTCTTTCTATACATCATTTTGTATACAAAAGGTCTCAGGTGATTTACATTATCTTCTGGCCAAGAAGCTTGTTAACACTTTTTAGCTCTCTTCCTTAATGAATGTTGATTTTGTTTCCCCCGAAGTGTTTTTCTTTAATTTGCATCTCCTTAAAGCATTAAAGTTACATCTCTATAGAACAAAGGTGCAGTGGGATATAACAAAGAAGGTACTTAACTCAAAGATCTAATGTTGCTAATACCAGGTCTACTACTTGTTTTTCTATATACCAACTATATCTAAAAATAAAGGATATGAAAATTTGGCAGCAAGCATTGACTCAACAAATGAAACTTTTAATCAGTCCTATTCTAAAGATTTTGACTCTTCGGAAGCCCCTACATTCCTAGGATGTTTTAAGCTTCCTGTGCTCCTGCAGTCAGGAGGCCTCAAACAATCACACTCGCAGAGTCCTGCAGGCAGGCTAGAAAGCCATCGGAGGGGTTTTTAGATTGAAACACTCTTTCAAATGCAGAAGACTGAAACCCTGAATTGACTTTTTCCAGAAAATGTCAGAAGAGTGGAAAAGCAGAGCACAAAAGCCGGCAGATTTTTGTTGGGTACATGCTTAGGAATTTCCAGAGGGGTCCCTGAAGTCTGAGCACGCCTTGCGAATGTCAGCTTCCTTCCTCATGACCTTGTCACGGGCGGGATTCCTCACACTGGCTCCCGGCAGCTTTCCCACAGGGCTGTCCCACGTGCCACCGTGGTGTGAGTCGATCCTCGGCTTGAAAGTCGAGGCAGTGCAGGGAAAACAGGTTTCCCTGGAATGGACTGAGACATCTGGGGGACTCTGGGAATGGGGGAACGACCCTGGAGTTCCTCTCGCCTTTCCTGTGGAGAGTGCCTCCACTTGAGATGCACGGGAAAGCCGGAAATTCTTTCCCGACCACGCAGGGAAAGGATCCCTCCTCTCGAGCTAGGAGGCGGAAACGGGGCTCCTCTGGATGTGGGCGGGACTCTCGTGCTTCCTCTCGAGTGGAGACGGGTATGTCGGGGAACTTCTTGAGTTGCAGCAAGGGTGTGAAGGACCCTTGGAAGTTCCAGAGGTTAGGTGTGATTAGCCTCGAGACGCCTCAGCGTGGGCCTCATCTCGCCTGGAGGGGAGAACCTCCTGGATTTTCTCGAGTTGCGGCAGGTGCTCTCGACTTACGACGGGGACATCAGGGACCCCTCTGGTGGCCTCAGAAAGGAAGTCCCCATGCGAGTTGCTGGGGCCTCTAGGGATTCCTCTCCCTCGATGCCGGGCCTAAGACTTTGTGTGGAGTCGGTGCCGGAACCTGAGGATTCCTCTCCAGTGCTGACATGGATCTTGGGGTACTTCTGGAGTCTCCCCAGGGGAGTCAGTCCTCGTCTCGAAGTGGGGGCATGCACGTGCGCTTTCCTCCGAGCTGTAGCAGCAGTGTCACGCTTCCCTTCGCGTATCAAGGGATCTGTGGCTTTCCCGAGGCTTTCCCACAGGGCTGTCCCACGTGCCACCGTGGTGTGAGTCGATCCTCGGCTTGAAAGTCGAGGCAGTGCAGGGAAAACAGGTTTCCCTGGAATGGACTGAGACATCTGGGGACTCTGGGAATGGTGGCACGACCCTGGAGTTCCTCTCGCCTTTCCTGTGGAGAGCGCCTCCTCTTGAGATGCCGGGAACGCGGGAATTCTTTCCCGACCACGCAGGGAAAGGATCCCTCCTCTCGAGCTAGGAGGCGGAAACGGGGCTCCTCTGGATGTGGGCGGGACTCTCGTGCTTCCTCTCGAGTGGAGACGGTATGTTGGGGAACTTCTTGAGTTGCAGCAAGGGTGTGAAGACCCTTTGGAAGTTCCAGAGTTTAGGTGTGATTAGCCTCGAGACCCCTCAGCGGAAATGGGCCTCATCTCGCCGGAGGGAGAACCTCCTGGATTTTCTCGAGTTGCGGCAGGTGCTCTCGACTTACGACGGGACCTCAGGGACCCGCTCTGGTGGCCTCACGAAGGGAAGTCCCCATGCGAGTTGCTCGGGTCTCTCGGGATTCCTCTCCCGTCGATGCCGGGCCTAAGACTTGTGTGGAGTCAAACCTGAGGATTCCTCTCCAGTGCTGACATGGATCTTGGGGTACTTCTGGAGTCTCCCCAGGGGAGTCAGTCCTCGTCTCGAGTGGGGGCATGCACGTGCGCTTTCCTCCGAGCTGTAGCAGCAGTGTCGCTTCCCTTCGCGAGGATCAAGGGATCTGTGGCTTTCCTCGAGGCTTTTTTCCCACGACGCTTTCCCTGTCCCACCTGCCACCTTGGTGTGAGTCGAACCTCTTCTTGAAAGTCGAGGCAGTGCAGGGAAAACAGGTTTCCCTGGAATGGACTGAGACATCTGGGGGCTCTGGGAATGGTGGCACGACCCTGGAGTTCCTCTCGCCTTTCCTGTGGAGAGCGCCCTCTTGAGATGCGACGGGAACGCCGGGAATTCTTTCCCGACCACGCAGGGAAAGGATCCCTCCTCTTGAGCTAGGAGGCGGAAACGGGGCTCCTCTGGATGTGGGCGGGACTCTCGTGCTTCCTCTCGAGTGGAGACGGTATGTTGGGAACTTCTTGAGTTGCAGAAAAGGGTGTGAAGGACCCTTTGGAAGTTCCAGAGGTTAGGTGTGATTAGCCTGAGAGACTCAGTGGAAATGGGCCTCATCTCGCCAGAAGGGAGAACCTCCTGGATTTTCTCAAGTTGCGGCAGGTGCTCTCGAATTACCGGGGACCTCAGGGACCCGCTCTGGTGGCCTCAGGAAAGGCCAGTCCCCATGCGATTTTGCTCGGGGTCCTCTCGGGATTCCTCTCCCGTCGATGCCGGGCCTAAGACCTTGTGTGGAGTCGGTGCGGGAAACTGAGGTTCCTCTCCAGTGCTGACATGGATCTTGGGGTACTTCTGGAGTCTCCCCAGGGGAGTCAGTCCTCGTCTCGAGTGGGGCATGCACGTGCGCTTTCCTCCCGAGCTGTAGCAGCAGTGTCACGCTTCCCTTCGCGTGTATCAAGGATCAGTGGCTTTCCCTCGAGGCTTTCGAGGCTTTCCTGGTTTCCCCCACCCTGGTGTCAGTCGATCCTCGTCTTGAAAGTTGAGTCAGTGCCGGGAAAACAGGTTCCGTGGAATGGACTGAGACATCTGGGGATCTGGGAATGGTGGCACGACCCTGGAGTTCCTCTCGCCTTTCCTGTGGAGAGCGCTCCCTCTTGAGATGTGACGGGAACGCCGGGAATTCTTTCCCGACCACGCAGGGAAAGGATCCCTCCTCTCGAGCTAGAGGCGGAAACGGGGCTCCTCTGGATGTGGGCGGGACTCTCGTGCTTCCTCTCGAGTGGAGACGGGTATGTCGGGGAACTTCTTGAGTTGCAGAAAGGTGTGAAGGACCTTTTGGAAGTTCCAGAGGTTAGGTGTGATTAGCCTCGAGACGCTCAGCAGAAATGGTCCTCATCTCGCCTGAAAGGGAGAACCTCCTGGATTTTTCAAGTTGCGGCAGGTGCTCTCGACTTACGACGGGCCTCAGGGACCCTCTCTGGTGGCCTCAGGAAAGGCCAGTCCCCATGCAAGTTGCTCGGGGACCTCTCGGGATTCCTCTCCCGTCGATGCCGGGCCTAAGAACTTGTGTGGAGTCGGTGCCGGAACCTGAGGTTTCCTCTCCAGTGCTGACATGGATTTGGGTACTTCTGGAGTCTCCCCAGGGGAGTCAGTCCTTGTCTCGAGTGGGGGCATGCACGTGCGCTTTCCTCCCGAGCTGCAGCAGCAGTGTCATGGTTCCCTTCGCGTGGATCAAGGGATCTGTGGCTTTCCCTCGAGGCTTTCCCAAAGGGCTGTCCCACGTGCCACCGTGGTGTGAGTCGATCCTCGCTGAAAGTCGAGGCAGTGTAGGGAAAAAGTTTCCCTGGAATGGACTGAGACATCTGGGGGACTCTGGGAATGGTGGCACGACCCTGGAGTTCCTCTCGCCTTTCCTGTGGAGAGCGCCTCCTCTTGAGATGCGACGGGAACGCCGGGAATTCTTTCCCGACGCAGGGAAAGGATCCCTCCTCTCGAGCTAGGAGGCGGAAACGGGGCTCCTCTGGATGTGGGCGGGACTCTCGTGCTTCCTCTCGAGTGGAGACGGGTATGTCGCGGAACTTCTTGAGTTGCAGCAAGGGTGTGAAGGACCCTTTGGAAGTTCCAGAGGTTTGGGTGTGATTAGCCTCGAGACGCCTCAGCGGAAATGGGCCTCATCTCGCCTGGAAGGGAGAACCTCCTGGATTTTCTCGAGTTGCGGCAGGTGCTCTTGACTTACGACGGGGACCTCAGGAACCCGCTCTGGTGGCCTCAGGAAAGGCCAGTCCCCATGCGAGTTGCTCGGGGGCCTCTCGGGATTCCTCTCCCTGATGCCGGGGCCTAAGCCCTTGTGTGGAGTCGGTGCCGGAACCTGAGGATTCCTCTCCAGTGCTGACATGGACTTGGGGTACTTCTGGAGTCTCCCCAGGGGAGTCAGTCCTCGTCTCGAGTGGGGCATGCACGTGCGCTTTCCTCCCGAGCTTTAGCAGCAGTGTCACGCTTCCCTTCGCTTGGATCAAGGGATCTGTGGCTTTCCCTCGAGGGTTTCCCATGAGGCTTTCCCACGAGGCTTTCCCACAGGGTTTTCCCACGTGCCACCGGTGTGAGTTGATCCTCGGCTTGAAAGTCGAGGCAGTGCAGGGAAAACAGGTTTCCCTGGAATGACTGAGACATCTGGGGGACTCTGGGAATGGTGGCATGACCCTGGAGTTCCTCTCGCTTTCCTGTAGAGAGGGCCTCCTCTTGAGATGCGACGGGAACGCCGGGAATTCTTTCCGACGACGCAGGGAAAGGATCCCTCTTCTCGAGCTTGGAGGCGGAAACGGGCTCCTCTGGATTGGGCGGGACTCTCGTGCTTCCTCTCGAGTGGAGACGGGTATGTCGGGGAACTTCTTGAGTTGCAGCAAGGGTGTGAAGGACCTTTGGAAGTTCCAGAGGTTAGGTGTGATTAGCCTGGGACGCCTCAGAGGAAATGGTCCTCATCTCCCCTGGAGGGGAGAACCTCCTGCATTTTCTTGAGTTGCTGGCAGGTGTTCTCGAGTTACGACGGGGACCTCAGGGACCCGCTCTGGTGGCCTCAGGAAAGGCCAGTCCCCATGCGAGTTGCTCGGGGGCCTCTCGGATTCCTTCCCCATCGATGCCGGGGCCTAAGACCTTGTGGGAGTCGGTGCCGGAACCTGAGGATTCCTCTCCAGTGCTGACTTGGATCTTGGGGTACTTCTGGAGACTCCCAGGGGAGTCAGTCCTTGTCCGAGTGGGCATGCACGTGTGCTTTCCTCCCGAGCTGTAGCAGCAGTGTCACGCTTCCCTTCGCGTGGATCAAGGGATCTGTGGCTTTCCCTCCAGGCTTTCCCATGAGACTTTCCCACGAGGCTTTCCCACAGGGCTGTCCCACGTGCCACCGTGGTGTGAGTCGATCCTCGGCTTGAAAGTCGAGGCAGTGCAGGGAAAACAGGTTTCCCTGGAATGGCTGAGACATCTGGGGGACTCTGGGAATGGTGGAACGACCCTGGAGTTCCTCTCGCCTTTCCTGTGCGCCCCTCTTGAGATGCGACGGGAACGCCGGAATTCTTTCCCGACACGCAGGGAAAGGATCCCTCCTCTCGAGCTATGAGGCGGAAACGGGGCTCCTCTGGATGTGGGCGGGACTCTCGTGCTTCCTCTCGAGTGGAGACGGGTATGTCGGGGAACTTCTTGAGTTGCAGCAAGGATGTGAAGAACGTTTTTGGAAGTTCCAGAGTTTAGGTGTGATTAGCCTGGGGACGCTTCAGAGGAAATGGGCCTCATCTCGCCTGGAGGGGAGAACCTCCTGGATTTTCTCGAGTTGCGGCAGGTGCTCTCGACTTATGACGGGGACCTCAGGGACCCGCTCTGGTGGCCTCAGGAAAGGCCAGTCCCCATGCTAGTTACTCGGGGCCTCTCGGGATTCCTCTCCCGTCGATGCCGGGGCCTAAGACCTTGTTTGGAGTCGGTGCCGGAAAGTGAGGATTCCTCTCAGGCTGACGTGGATCTTGGGGTACTTCTGGACTCTCCCAGGGGTCAGTCCTCGTCTCGAGTGGGGCATGCACGTGCGCTTTCCTCCCGAGCTGTAGCAGCAGTGTCACACTTCCCTTCGGGTTGATCAAAGCAACTGTGGCTTAGGGCTTTCCCACGAGGCTTTCCTCGAGTCTTTCCAACGAGGCTTTCCCACAGGGCTGTCCCACGTGCCACCGTGGTGTGAGTCGATCCTTGGCTTGAAAGTCGAGGCAGTGCAGGGAAAACAGGTTTCCCTGGAATGGACTGAGACATCTGGGGGACGCTGGGAATGGTGGCCCGACCCTGGATTTCCTCTCGCCTTTCCTGTGGAGATCGCCTCCTCTTTAGATGCGCCGGGAACACTGGGAATCTTTCCCGACACTGAGGGAAAGGATCCCTCCTCTCGAGCTAGGAGGCGGAAACGGGGCTCCTCTGGATGTGGGCGGGACTCTCGTGCTTCCTCTCGAGTGGAGACGGGTATGTTGGGGATTCTTGAGTTGCAGCAAGGGTGTTAAGGACCCTTTGGAAGTTCCAGAGGTAAGGTGTGATTAGCCTTGAGACACTCAGCGGAAATGGTCCTCATCTCGCCTGGAAGGGAGAACCTCCTGGATTTTCTCAAGTTGCTGCTGGTGCTCTCGACCTACGACGGGGACCTCAGGGACCCGCTCTGGTGGCCTCAGGAAAGGCCAGTCCCCATGCGAGTTGCTCGGGGGACTCACGGGATTCCTCTCCGTCGATGCTGGGGCCTAAGACCTTTGTGGAGTCGGTGCCGTAAAGTGAGGGTTCCTCTCCAGTGCTGACATGGATCTTGGGGTACTTCTGGAGTCTCCCCAGGGGAGTCAGTCCTCGTCTCGAGTGGGGGCATGCACGTGTACTTTCCTCCCGACCAGAAGCAGCAGTGTCACGCTTCCCTTCGCGTGGATCAAAGCATCTGTCGCTTTCCCTCGAGGCTTTCCCACCAGGCTTTCCCACAGGGCTGTCCCACGTGCCACCGTGGTGTGAGTCGATCCTCGGCTTGAAAGTCGAGGCAGTGCAGGGAAAACAGGTTTCCCTGGAATGGAATGAGACATCTGGGGGACTCTGGGATGGTGGCACGACCCTGGAGTTCCTCTCGCCTTTCCTGTGGAAGCGCCTCCTCTTGAGATGCGACGGGAACACCGGGAATTCTTTCCCGACCGCGCAGGAAAAGGATCCCTCCTCTCGAACTTGGAGGCGGAAACGGGCTCCTCTGGATGTGGGGGACTCTCGTGCTTCCTCTCGAGTGGAGACGGGTATGTTGGGGAAATTCTTGAGTTGCAGCAACGGTGTGAAGGATCCTTTGGAATTCCAGAGGTTAGGTGTGTTTAGAGTCGAGACGCCTTAGCGGAAATGGGCCTCATCTCCCCTGGAGGGGAGAATCTCCTGGATTTTTTCGAGTTGTGGTACGTGCTCTCGCCTTACGACGGGGACCACTGGGACCCGCTCTGGTGGCCTCAGGAAAGGCCAGTCCCCATGCGAGTTGCTCGGGGCCTCTCGGGATTCCTCTCCCGTCCATGCCAGGGCCTAAGACCTTGTGTTGAGTCGGTGCCTACCGGGGTCCAGCCCCGGTGGATCCAGGAAATTCGAAGGGTGGACGGCGTTGGCGTGGAAAGACTTGTTTGTTTATTAATGTAAGATTAGATTAAGAAACTATAGTGTAGTAAGAAGATTAAATGGAGGAAGAGGGCTGAATAGCTTGGTTTACGCGGAAGGCCAATAAAATTCCAGACAAGGAATTTGCACCATCTACGTTGGGCCACCGGCGCCCGCTTGAATATCTAAGGGTGCCTCGCCTTAAGCTCCCTTTCGTGTGGGTCTTAACAGCCGGGGCAAGTAAGTAGACCTGGCGAGCCTCCGGGCCCCAGATGGAGATTCAGCCTGAAGTTAAAGTAAAGAGCAGAGAGAGGGAATGGGAGAGAAGAAGAGAGAGAGAGAGACATGGGGGGAGCCAGAGTCCAAGAAACCAGGCCGAGAGACTAGTTCGAGAAACTGGCCCCCATCCTTTATTGTTCAGAAGGCCTTTTATACTTTTGATAAAACACGGAGATCAATGGGTAACACAAAATTATGTAGCGTTCGCAACCCAGATTCTTTCCGTATATCATTTTGTATACAAAAGGTCTCAGGTGATTTACATTATCTTTTGGACAAGAGGCTTGTTAACACTTTTTGGCTCTCTTCCTTAATGAATGTTAATTTTGTTTCCCCTGAAGTGTTTTTTTTTTTAATCTGCATCTCCTTAAAGCATTAAAGTTACATCTCTATAGAACAAAGGTGCAGTGGGATATAACAAAGAAGGTACTTAACTCAAAGATCTAATGTTGCTAATACCAGGTCTACTACTTGTTTTTCTATATACCAACTATATCTAAAAATAAAGGATATGAAAATTTGGCAGCAAGCATTGACCCAAAAAATGAAACCTTTAATCAGTCCTATTCTAAAGATTTTGACTCCTCGGAAGCTGCTACATTCCTAGGATATTTTAAGCTTCCTGTGACTCCTGCGGTCAGGAGGCCTCAAACAATCACATGCGCAGTTGTACGAGTCCTGCAGGCAGGCTAGACAGCCATCGGAGGGGTTTTTGGATTGAAACACTCTTTCAAATGCAGAAGACTAAAGCCCTGAATTGACTTTTTCCAGAAAATGTCAGAAGAGTGGAAAAGCAGAGCACAAAAGCCGGCAGATTTTTGTTGGGGTACGTGCTTAGGAATTTGCAGAGGGGTCCCTGAAGTCTGAGCACGCCTTGCGTATGTCAGCTTCATTCCTCATGACCTTGTCACGGGCGGGATTCCTCACACTGGCTCCCAGCAAGTGCCGGAACCTGAGGATTCCTCTCCAGTGCTGACATGGATCTTGGGGTACTTCTGGAGTCTCCCCAGGGGAGTCAGTCCTCGTCTCGAGTGGGGGCATGAACGTGCGCTTTCCTCTCGAGCTGTAGCAGCAGAGTCACGATTCCCTTCGCGTGGATCAAGAGATCTGTGCTTTTGGCTTTCCCACGAGGCTTTCCCACGAGGCTTTCCCACAGGGCTGTCCAACGTGCCACCGTGGTGTGAGTCGATCCTCGGCTTGAAGGTCGAGGCAGTGCAGGGAAAACAGGTTTCCCTGGAATGGACTGAGATATCTGGGGGACTCTGGGAATGGTGGCACGACCCTGGAGTTCCTCTCCCCTCTCCGGTGGAGAGCGACTCCTCTTGAGATGTGACGG
This sequence comes from Capra hircus, assembly GCF_001704415.2. Taxonomy (NCBI): domain Eukaryota; kingdom Metazoa; phylum Chordata; class Mammalia; order Artiodactyla; family Bovidae; genus Capra; species Capra hircus. The sequence goes on from NW_017211666.1 coordinate 16,399, forward strand.
GAACGCCGGGAATTCTTTCCCGACCACGTAGGGAAAGGATCCCTCCTCTCGAGCTAGGAGGCGGAAACGGGGCTCCTCTGGATGTGGGCGGGACTCTTGTGCTTCCTCTCGAGTGGAGACGGGCATGTCGGGGAACTTCTTGAGTTGCAGCAAGGGTGTGAAGGACCCTTTGGAAGTTCCAGAGGTTAGGTGTGTTTAGACTCGAGACGCCTCAGGGAAATGGGCCTCATCTCGCCTGGAGGGAGAACCTCCTGTATTATCTCGAGTTGCAGCAGGTGCTCTCGACATAGGACGGGGAACTCAGGGACCCGCTCTGGTGGCCTCAGGAAAGGCCAGACCCATGCGAGTTGCTCTGTGGCCTCTCGGGATTCCTCTCCCGTCGATGCCGTGGCCAAGGCCTTGTGTGGAGTCGGTTCCGGAACCTGAGGATTTCTCTCCAGTGCTGACATGGATCTTGGGGTACTTCTGGAGTCTCCCCAAGGGAGTCAGTCCTCGTCTCGAGGGGAGGCATGCACGTGCGCTTTCCTCCGAGCTGTAGCAGCAGTGTCGCGCTTCCCTTCGCGTGTATCAAGGGATCTGTGGCTTTCCCTCGAGGCTTTCCCACGAGGCTTTCCCACAGGTCTGTCCCACATGCCACAGTGGTGAGAGTCGATCCTCGGCTTGAAAGTCGAGGCAGTGCAGGGAAAACAGGTTTCCCTGGAATGGACTGAAACATCTGGGGGACTCTGGGAATGGTGGCACAACCCTGGAGTTCCTCTCGCCTTTCTTGTGGAGAGCGCCTCCTCTTGAAATGCGACGGGAATGCTGGGAATAAATGACCGACCACGCAGGGAAAGGATCCCTCCTCTCGAGCTAGGAAGCGGACACGGGGCTCCTCTGGATGTGGGCGGAACTCTCGTGCTTCCTCTCCAGTGGAGACCGGTATGTCGGGAACTTCTTGTGTTGCAGCAAGGGTGTGAAGGACCCCTTTGGAAGTTCCAGAGGTAGGTGTGATTTGCCTCGAGACGCCTCCGCGGAAATGGGCCTCATCTCGCCTGGAGGTAGATCAGAGCGGCACTGCCCAACTCTGAGAAATTCCAGGAGGTTCGCC
>NW_017211667.1:0-17488 GCF_001704415.2 Capra hircus
AGATACCTGGAGGGGCCGGTGGAGGCAGGTCCCCCTGGGATTCCATGGCTGAGTTTGGGTCTTTTGGGATTGCCACTGTTAAAAATTCACATCTGAAGTGGGACACCTTTGAATTAAGAGGGCTTTCATCCTTGCCTCCTAATGAGGGAACGGCTCCAGAGAGACAAGGAGGCCGCAGAGAGAGTAATCTGAATTGTGAAGGACAGTTTCCAGAGAGCTCGTTTTATAATCAGGTTTAACGAAGGCTCAGAAATAATAGAACTGCCTCTTCCTCACCATACACACTGAGAAGCTGGTGATACAGCAGCTGGCTCTGATGCTGGGGTCCTAACATTTGCAGGTTGCAACATGCAGGAGGGATCCGGACCCACGTGGTCCTTCATTCTTCTTGAAGATGAGTCCCTGGTCACTCTGTTTAAAAACGTTAGAAATGACTGGCTTTGAAGTTGAAATCACTCTGACACAGACGGTTTCAAAGACGTGCTCCACTCCACAAAGATGACCTCAGCATCGTCATTGTCCTCACCTCTGGATTTGGACACGGCGGTCTTTTTCTCGGGTTCTGGTGGTGCTTGTGCTTCCTCACACGGGAAGAGATGGGCCATTTGCAATCACTTTTGGCTTCAAGTGGCCCCTTCTAGTGTGTTTTTCCCCCTAAGAGCAATCACCAGACAAGGTCGACCCCTCTGTGGTTTCAGTTAACAAGTTGTTCACGAGAGTATTAAATGGAAAACTCCAGAAATATATAACTTATGCATTTTAATCTGCAGGTAATTCTGAGGAGAGTGATTGGAATCTCACACCATCCTGCTTCCTCCTGCCCAGAATGTGAATCGTTCCTTAGTCCTGAACATCCCACGTGTTTGTCACTCGGTTATCACAATGACTGTTGAGATGTCACAGGGCTTGTGACCAAGTTATCCTTACTTTACTCAATAATGGCCCCAAATCATAAGTGGAGTGATGCTGTCCATATAGATATGCCAGGGAAAATCCATTACGTGCTACCTTTAAGTGAAAAGATCGAAGTTCTCAATTTGATATAAAAAGAGAAAGAAAAAAATGTATGCTGAGGTTGCTAATATCTGTGGTGAATGTGAAGAAGAGAAAATAAATCTGGGTTAGTTTTGCTGTCAAACCTCAAACTGCAAAAGGTATGGACACAGAGCGTAGTAAGTGCTTAGTTAAGGGAAAAAAAAAAATCACTCAATTAGTACAGTAGTATATTTTACATAGCGACTACACTCACAAAACTTTTATAAAAGTATATTGTTATAATTGTTCTATGTTATATTACACCTTCCCTGGTGGCTCAGAGGGTAAAGTGTCTGCCTACAATTCGGGAGAGCCAGGTTCAATCCCTGGGTCAGGAAGATCCTGTGAAGAAGGAAATGGCAATCTAGTCCAGAATTCTTGCCTGGGAAATCCCATGGAGAGAGGAGCGTAATAAGCGGCAGTCCATGGGGTCGCAAAGAGTTGGACACGACTGAGCGACTTCACTTTCACTTTCCTGTTATTATTAGGCTATAGCTGATCTCTTACTGTGCATCACAGGCATGTTTGTATAGAAGAACCATTGTGTATATAGAGTTTGATACTGTGTGAGGTTACCGATGTCCCCTGGGGGTCTTGAAATTATTCTCTGCCGATAAGTGGTGATGACTATATTTCTTTCAAAAGACAAAATTAGTACCTGATTTAATCATTGGCTGAAACATTGAGATAACTATTAACACCCTTAGACATAAGGAAACATCTCAACTCAGTTAAGTGACATGACCGTTTTAAACTTCCTTCTCCAGCCACCACTTTTGCCTTGTCTCCCCATGGTGGCCCAGAGCTCCTGTTAAACTCTGCAGGAGAGCTGGTAGGCACCAGTTTGCTTATAGATCTACAATCTCACTCAGAAATGCTGACTGACAGAAAATGTCCAAAAGAGCCCCAGCTGTCCCTTGGGGTGCCTTTCACTCCCTCCACTCTCCGAGTCCCGAAGGCACCATAGTCTATACATGGATCCAAAATATTGTTTTAAAAATCCCAGCCATTTCTAATAGCAAGACTTGAACCTGCCTCATGCTGGCACTCTCTCTCTCTCTCTCAGAGAGAGAGAGCATTTACACTGTACTTGAAACTATTTACACAGCATCAACATTGTATTAGGTATTATAAGGAATGTAGGGATGATTTAAAACATGTGGGAGCATCCCCTTAAGTTACATGCAAAGACTGCTCCATTTCATATAATGGAATTGAGCACCCATTAATTTTGGTATCTGCAGGTGCAGGTTCCCAGACCCAATCTCCCAAGGGTAACAAGGAGATAGGACGGGGCCTTCTCATGACTTCTACTGCTCCCCCTGCCTTGGACGCTGTCTCAAGTACCACCACCCAACTCCTGAGCTGCCTCGGTCCACAGTTTCTCTGCCAGGCTTCCTGACCATGATGTCAGAAATCACAGCCTCCCCCAACTCACATGCCATATTCAGCTCCAGAGCTATTGGGCTGCTGTATTTTGGCTTCTAGAACAACATGGAGTGTCTGTCAGTGCTACATGTCTGCTGCATAAATAAACAGTAACTGTTATTAAACAATTTATCTGTACCTCAAGCTGACCCACTCATTCCTGGCTCCCCAGGTACTTACACTTGATCTTAGCCAAAAGGCTGAGAAGCCATTTCTCCAAGCATTTAATGACTTCCAAATCTGAATGAATTAAAACTATCATGCAAGAGAGAAAGTCAGCCAGTATGTAGCTGGATGCTGACAGGGGCGGTTCTCATTGAAATTAAAGGTTTGTAACACAATTTCTCTCCATATAATACACTTGTTGATAGCTTCCATGCCATTAACACGTTTCATAGACATTAAAGGACATTCTAAAGTTTACATTTGGCCATTTGTGATACCAGATCACATTTCATCAGTAGCATATCATAGTTTTGTTTGGTTGTGTGTAAATGATGTCCCTAGCTGTAAAGGTCCCTCCTGCCAATGCAGAAAACCTAAGAGATGCAGGTTCCATCTCTGGGTCAGGAAGACCCCCTGGAGGAGGGCATGGCAACCCACTGCAGTATTCCTGCCTGAAGAATCATATGGACAGAGAAGAATGGCGGGCGACAGTCCATAGGGTTGCAAAGAGTCAAGCATGACTGAAGCAACTGAACACACACACATACATATGTATATAAATATATATTTTATAGTGGCATGAAAAATAATGCTGTGGGACTTCCCTGGTAATCCAGTATTTAAGACTTCTCACTTCCAGGCTAGGGCACAGCTTCAATCCCTGGTCAGGGACCTGTGATCCCACATGCCACTGGGTGTGGCCAAAAGAAAATGGAATAATGTATCTTACAGCTGATGTCATCTTAGATTTAATGAAGATTTCTATTTTTCATAAGCAGAATCCAGCCTACTATATTCGTGTCACAAGTCACTAATGGGATGCTAGCTGCATTATATAGGCAAATGGTTTAGACAGGGATTGACACATTGGCTTGCTTCCTGTTTTGTTTTGTTTTGTTTTTCCCCCAACCAGCGAACTGAGTGATTTTTATGTTTTAGGTTTTTTTTTTTTAACTTTTAAAAAACGTTTAATAATTTTTACATTTTTTTTAATTTGGGGAAAAACAAAGGAAAGTTTTGTGACATGTGAAAATTATATGATATCTAAATTTCAGTGTCACAAAGAAAGTTTTATTGGAACACAGACGTGATCATTTGCCACTGCCTGAGGCTATTTCACCCTGCTAATGGGAGAGACCTCATGGCCCTTAATGCCTGGTTACTCTCTGGCCCTTTACAGGGAAATATTGCAGACTCATGGCTGCAGAGAACAAAAGGAAGCATTCCAAACCCCGTTACTCACCAGCTCCTGAAGTCCAGCTGACTCAGTGCAGCTAAAACACTTCCTACTCTGAGACCAAGTGGAGGGTGAAGCTGGAGTGTCTTTGTCTCCACATCCCAGAAAGATTTCTCTGGGAATAGCAGCAACCGTTTTCCTGTGTCCAGTGTCCGTGGAACTCCTACCTGGCTCTCCCAAAAGCCTTTTCCCAGTGAGGCTGCATCAGGAGATTCCAAGCCTTCTAAAGCCCATTCTAGTCCAATCCATAGTACCTCAAACCGGGCTCCAATCAGGTTTCTGAACCCGTTTTTCCCCATAGGATCTTTCAAACTAGAAACATTTCTAGCAAAATGTTAGAGAGGGGAAAGAATCTGAGTGGGGCTTCAGGGTCCCTCCCAGGGGCTATTTTCCAGGTCTCAGTGTGTGAGAGTCCCCACTCTGCATCTCTGGCATCCCAGAGGCCCACCACTTATCTCCAATTTAATCTGAATCTTTAGTTATTTGGGGTTCATAGCTTAAGGGCAAGGGAAGGTGGTCCACACAGCTATTTCCAACAGGGGCATTGTCTGTATGTCAGGAACCTAAAAAGTCAGGAGTTCTCTTCCAATGCAGAAAATTCTCCAGCTGCAAACAGCGAACCCCTGTCCTCTTCCGAGGGCAACGGGGATGGGTTGGGGAGGAGGCAGGGTGAGGAGGGCAGGAAGCAAGCTTGACTCCCAAGTGATCTGCACTTGAAGACTCAGCACTTGCTGGATTCCCAGGGTCCTCACTGTGAATCTACATGCTGAATCCCAGGAGCGTCTTTCTAGGCAGGGTCTCATGCATTCTTAAACCATGTCAGGGGTGTCGGGTCACACCCTCACCCCCTCCTTCTCCCTTCCCCCCTTACTCGCCCTCTTCTCTGTCCTCCTTTGCAGCACCTAGATTATATCTGAAGCTTTTCCCTCCCACTGCCTTTACAGCCCTGTGCACATAGATTCGTGGGTTTCAGAGAGGGTTTCAGAGAAGAAATACGTGTATTTCCATTCATTATAAGGTAATAGAGTCACTGAATTAGAACAAAAATGATGTTCACTAATGAACGTGATCTCAAATGCTGATAATCAGATATAACATCAAAAACACCATTATTATCAAATCAACATGTTCTCCCCTTAAATTGACAGAATATATGTCCATTACATCTTAATGAAGCAGGGAAAAAAGAATAAAAACTGACCATTTAAAAGAGCTCGCTTTTATACTCTTTTAAGAAGCATGATGGTCGGTGCTGTGCCCAGTAGCTCAGTTGTGTCTGACTTTTTGCGACCCCATGGACTGTAGCCAGCCAGGCTCCTCTACCCATTGAGTTCACCCAGGGAAAAATGCTGGAGTGGTGTTGGCCATGTCCTTCTCCAATGTTGATGAGTATCAGAACCCAAGGCTAGGGACTTCCTGGCAGTCCAGTGGTTAGAGAATCTGCCTTCCAACTGCAGGGAATGTGAGTTTAATACGTGGTGGGTAAGATCCCACATGCCAGAGGGCAGTAGAAAGGACAAAGGATCCTGCATGACGTGACTAAGACCCAGAGAAGCCAAATAAGTGAATAAAACTGAATATTTTTTTAAAACTCTATGCTCTTTACATTCTTCTGGATATGTTTGAAAGCATGATATTAACAGTTTTATTTATTTATGGACACATCCATGAGACTTTCCTGCAGGAGCTTAGTTTCCTGACCAGGGGCTGAACCCAGGTCACCAGAGTGAAAGCACTGAACGCTAACTGCTGGCTTGCCAGGGAATTCCTAGTTTTGATTTACTTAAAGGGTTTATTTTGATTGTATGCCAAAAGGTACATCCTTTGCAGTGTTTACACTTACAACAGAAACATTTTGGATGTCAATTGTAAAATGTTTGCAAAAACTTCAGAGAAATGGAAGAAACATTTTGACTACTGATTTATGCTTCTAGGCTCCCCTGATGGCTCAGAGAGTAAAATATCTGCCTGCAGTACAGGAGACCGAGGGTTTAATCCCTGTGTCAGGAAGATCTCCTGGAGAAGGAATGGCTCTCCCACTCAAGTATGCTTGCCTGGAGAATTCCATGGACAGAGGAGCCTGGCGAGGCTACTATCCATGGGTTTGCAAAGTGTCAAACACAACTGGATAACTAACACTTTCACTTTCATATGCGTCTAAAGATTGCTCAAATCTCAGAATCACCTGGGACATTATTAAACATAGAGATTCCAGGGCTGCATATCACACCTAAGAAATTCAAATTGCCCTAGGAGAGGGCCTGGGAATCTGAAAATTCAAAGTTCGCCTCACTTGATTCTGAAGTGAAGTGAATCCAGGCTGTAAAGTCATCCAACATTTTGGGAAGATTGATCTCTGGTGGCTCAGCAGTAAAGAATCCACCTGCTTTAATGCAGGAGACCTGGGTATCAGTCTCTGGGTCGGAAAGATCTCCTGGAGGAAGAAATGGCAACCACTCTAGTATTCTTGCCTGAGAAACCCATGGACAGAGGAGCCTGGCAAGCTACAGTCTATGGGGTCACAAAAGACTCAGACACACAACTTAGCAACTCTACTGCAACAGTGAAAGTGAGAGGTGCTCAGTTGTGTCCAACCCTTTGTGACCGCATGGACTATATGCAGTCCATGGAATCCTCCAGGCTAGAATACTGGTGTAGGGTAGCCTTTCCTGTCTCCAGGGGATCTTCCCAACCCAGGGATCAAACCCAGGTCTCCCACATTGCAGGCAGATTCTTTACCAGATGAGGCACAATGGGAGCCCCAAAGCAACAATAAGAATATGCTTAAAATACCCAAGAATCTACACCTTCAGGAGACTCCTAAGGTTGAAGGTCAGGAATTCATTTATTTCTTCATGTGACACACTGAGCACCTGCCTTGGGAGGAGCAGGTTATTGGCAATTCCAATAAACCAATCAGATGTTGTAGGCTTGAGCTGGGAGCTTCATCCTTCCCACCACCCTTCAGAGATACTAGGAGCTCCACACCCTCTTTTTGGGGCTTCTGGATGTCCTTCGTATTGAAGGAAGTTAGGGTATAATCAAAGCTGAGAGATCTGGATGCAAACATCTCCAGTTTGGGCCGCAACTTTCAAATCTTCTGGGCTGTGCTTCTTAACCGTCAGAGAATCTAAGGAATTGGCCTATATGTCTTGTGCAAAAACACATTCTCATCCAACAGCTGTGGGTGGGGCCTGAGAGTCTGAGTTTCTCACAAGCTCCAGGTGTTTCCCAGGCTGCTTAAGGTGTCCATATTAAACAGTGAGTACTAGAGAGCTTTTGAAAAGTACTGATGTTCTGATTGATTCTGTCAAGCTTACTCCATGCCCACAGACGCAGTATCTCCAGGAATGGGACCAGGGAGTCAACGTTATTAAAGGTCTCAGGTATTTCTAAGGAGCAGATAGGGTGCAAATGTGTAGCCAGGCAAATCACCCCTACCATCAACCCTGTTTTGGGACTTCATTGTGTCCTGCAAAATCCATATGCTTGGGGGGACTTTCCCAAAGGTCCAGTGGCTAAAACTCTCCACTCCCCAGTGTAGGAGACTGGGCTTCTGTCCGTGGTCAGGGAACTAGATCCCATGTGCTGCCAGGAAGACCGAAGACCCCACATATCACAACTAACACCTGGTGCCGTCAAATAAATTAATTCATTTAAAAAATATCTGTAGAATGTCTAAGCCCAACACTTTGGAATAGTAATCCTATTTGTAGATTATGCCTTTAATGAGGTGATTAAGTTAAAACGAGGTCACTAGGGTGGGCCCTACGTCCAATCTGATGGTTCTCTACATAAAAAGAAAGAGGGAAATTCCCTGGAAGGCCAGTGGTTAGGGCTCAGATCTTTCACTGCCAAGGGCCCAAGTTCAGTCCCTGGTCTGGAAACTAAGACCCAGAAGAAAAGCAGCATGGCCAGAAAATAAAGAGGAAATTAGGACACACAAGACATCAAGGATGCATGGACATAAAGGGACAGGAGGACACAAGAATGCGGGTGCCTGCTCATCAAGGAAAGAGATCTCCAGAGACACCACACTGTCAACACCTTAATCCTGGATTTCTAGCCTCCAGAACTGGGAGAAAACAATTTCCTGTTGTTTAAGTCTCATGTATTTCTGGTGGCCACCTTAGTACATTAATGTATTCTTTAGATCAGGAGTCCCTAGAGAGAGTTCACCTCAAGGACAGTAGGGGGCTATGCAGGTGATGACTCGGCTTCCAGCTGACTCCCAAACATCAACAAATGCACCCACCCAGATTTTCCAGGACGCAGCCTGCTCCTGTGGACCCCATCTTGCAGACCACTACTGCTAAACGTCCCCACACAAATCTCTTTCTGCCCTGCCCCCTTTGTTTTGTTTGTTTGTTTACTTCTCTCCTACACTCTGAGGGACAGAACCTTGAGAACTGAGTGAGGCCTGTGCTCACACCATCCTCGATGTGAAGGAGACTATGCGTTTTAACCAAAAAAAAAAAAAAAAAAGGACAGAAAAACCCCAAAGCTGTCTAGCAGAAGCTTGTCACCAAGTGTACAGAAAAGCCTTCACATGATAGGTTAGGAAGAAGCAGAGGACATGATTTCAACCTCTTCTTCAGGGAAGGTTTCCGGGAAGGAGGACAGCATGCTTTCTGTAGATGGATTGAGGGCAGAATGAATTCTTGGAAGGCATTGGGTAGCCACGAAAGGAATATGAGTGGAGAGGGGTATGTCATCCTTCAGTTCTCTCTACTTCCAGAAGTTTCTATGATACGGGCCATGGTCACAGGTCTCCCAGAGGTCAGGGAGAAAGGAACGTTTGGTGACTTCATCAAAGCCTGGCCCAGAGAAGCCTGGCTCTCGGCAGCCAACATCAGGCTTCCGGGGCATCCACCAGGCTCAGGAAATGACCTACTGGGAACTCTGTGGTGGTCCTGGGGTGGTTAGGACTCTGCACTTTCACTGCTGAGGGTGGATTCTATCCTTAGTTGGGGAACTAAGATCCTGCAAGCTGTGTTGGCTGGCCAACAAAAGAAACAAAAAAAGAAAGACAGACATGGCCTGTTCCCACCTTTCCTTCCGCGTACAACCCCAAGGCCAACTCCAGTCCAGGTCCATTGCTTGTGGCCGCGGAGTGATATGTGGTCAGCCTGAGTGTCCGCCAACAAGGCTGATCATCTCACACCAACTGAGAACCTGGTACCCAGGAGGAGATCAGGCCCTTGGGACAGGGCCGTGTGAGAAGTGGACTCTACAAGGTGTCCAAAAGGCACACCTTTCAAGAGAGCACTAATCCAGGTGGCTAGCCTCTACCCACTTCCTCCGTCTCTAGGGGAGAGCTTGGACCTTCCATTGTTCTCACAAATCTTTTCCTCTTCTACTCTCCCTGGAACAGCTTTATCTCAAGAAATTGTTGTTGTTCCTTTGCTCAGTTGTATCTGCAACCCCATGGACTTCAGCACACCAGACCTCCCTGTCCCTCACCGTTTCCTGAAGTGCGCTCCAGTTCATGTCTAGTGCATTGGTGATGCCATCCAGCCATCTTATTCTCTGTTGCCCTCTTCTCCTTCTGCCCTCAATCTTGCCCAGCCTCAGGGACTTTCCCAGTGAATCAGCTGCTTGTATCACATGACCAATATAGTGGACCTTCAGCTTCAGCATCAACCTTCTAACAAATATTCAGGGTTGATCTCCCTTAAGATTGACTGGTTTGAACTCCTTGCTGTCCCAAGGACTTCCAGGAGTGTTCACCAGCACCACAACTAGAAGGCAACGATTCTTTGGCGCTCTGCCTTCTCTGTGGTCCAGCTCCCACAACCGTACATGACCATTTGGAAGACCATAGCCTTGACTCTACAGACCTTTGTTGGCAGAGTAACATCTCTGCGTTTCAACACACTGTCTAGGTTTGTCATAGCTTTCCTGCCAAGAAGCAAGCGTCTTTTGATTTCATGGTTGCAATCACCATTGCAGTGGTTGTACAGCCCAAGAAGAGGAAATCTGTCAGTACTTCCACCTGTTTCCTTCTATTTACCATGGAGTACTGGGCTAGATGCCATGATCTTAGTGTTTTTAATATGTAGGTTTCAGCTGGCTCTTTCTCTCTCCTCCTTCATCCTCACCTAATCAGTGCAGAGTGTCTGGCTTCTTGCTGCTTCTGCCCTCAGTTCTAACTCCCTGAGTAAGAACTCATAAAGGGATGGTTTTGTAGCTTAAATGCAAGGGTGGGACAGAGAGGGACCAAAACATGGGATCATGACACATTGAGAAACTCAATCAGATGACTTGCACCACCTGCTCACCTACAGGATTAAAGGTGACTTGAAAGTGTTAGTCAGTCCTATCTGATTCTTTATGACTCCATGTACTGTACCCCAACAGGCTCCTCTGTGGAATTCTCCAGGAAAGAATACTGGAGTGGGTATTCACTCCCTTCTCCAGGGGATCTTCCTGATTCAGGGACTAAGCTTGAGCCTCCTGCATTGCAGGTGGATTCCTTACCACCTGAGCCACCAGGAAATCTCAAATCAAGGCAATACTAATTTCCAGGACATTACTATAGCAAAATTTTGGTGGTCCATGCGGTCGTAGCTTCTCAGTCACAAAAAGGGGTATAGTTTGAGCCCACCACTCTGAAGGTATGCTGTTACTTGGTTTAGTTGCTAAATCTCCTCTGACTCTTAGAGGACTTGGTCTCAGTAAAGAGCTCTGGTGGGAAAAGAGAATTAGTTAAAAGCCTTAGTACAGCCAGGTTGGCAGAGAACTAGGATTTGGAGGACATTTTATCTTTACCATTTGGCTAAAGCTAAATACCTAAGGAATAAGGTTTTATTTTAAAAAAGTTACAGATGAATGACACTAAGGAGAAAAATGCCAAGTTACACTCAACACTGAAATACTGAACTCAGCAGTGACATGTTTGGATGATTGGGAATAGATTTCCATCAGCCTTTGAGTAAATATTTGTGTGTGAAAGTTTTTATTCATGTCAAAAACAAATAAAATAAAACCTGTGGGGATATGAGTGACATAAAAGCACATTTAGACAATGGATTCAGGGATGTGGGGTTGTCTCTTAGAAACTGGAGGCTTGCCTGGCTGCTCAGTTGTGCATGCAATGCAGGAGACCCAAGTTCAATCCCTGGGTTGGGCAAGACCTCCTGGAAAAGAGAGCTGTTACCCACTGTAGTATTCTCAGCTGTAGAATTCCATAGGCAGAGAAGCCTGGCAGCCTACAGTCCATGGAGTCCCAAAGAGTCACACACGGCTGAGCAGTGGGAAAACGGGCATGGGCTGGTGGATCCCAGAGGCTCCAGGTGGACTGCGGGTGAATATCACCCAGGACTCTGGGGCTGATTTTGCACAGTGAACCCATTCTGGCACTGCCCAGGGTACGAGATGGAGGATTTGCATCTGCTGAATCCACTGGGGAAAATGCTCCAGTCCAGGGAGCATTAGCAGTGAGGGTGAGGTTAGCAGTGAGGGTCCCTTGGAAGAAGTTCCTCTAGTGATGCTCCACTCCTGGACACTTAGTTCAGCTACCAAAAAGGGAATCAATGCAAAGCCATTCATACAGATAGACTAGGCTGCATCCTCTCAGCTTTTATCACTGTGTTCAAGGCAGAGCGATAACCTGTTATTGAGAATTTCCTATGTAGTCAGAAGTCTTAGAGGAAAACAATAATTGTAATTTGGACTTAAAGAGATTGGAGCCACTTCAACAATGATGCTTATTTAACTTTTTATCTCTCTGGACTGCTTAGGAGCTGCAATTTCCCCACACGGTCCCTCCTTGTCATCTCGGAGAATCACCTACTTTCCACAGCTCACCTGGAGCCTAGAACAGCTCAGGGACAAATGTGGCAGGTGGGAGGGAGAAACAGAGCTTCGGACTTCAAACCTCATGCCTGATGGACCAATGTCCTCCTTGCTTAATTATTTGTCATCACCTCAGATAAGACACCACTCTCTCGGAAAGAATTCCCAAGGGCATCACACCTGACTGCCACTATGTCGGACTCCCAGAAAGAAGTCTGCTTTGACAGCATCTATCCTAGCCCACACCTTCTGACCCTAACCAGGAAGGTGACCTGAGAAGATGACCGGGGACAGAGCGGGCAGCGTCGTGAGGACTTCCGAGTGACCCGAGCACCCTGGCAATGTCCACAGCAGGCACAGTGTACCACGTCCTGACGGTAACGAAAGACAGAGGCCCGTTCTGGTCTACGGAGCTGGCGCCATGCCTTACCTGAGCACCTGGTGCAGGCGCTATCGCGGAAGGAGATGGAGTTCAGGGAGAGCTCCTACAAGTGGGGCAGGTTCAGGAACTGGGCCGTGAGCTGGGTGATGCAGTGCTCCTCCTGTCTGGGGGCTGTGTGTGGCAACACGTGGATGCGCCAGAGCAGCAGCCGGGGCAGGTTGCCCATCCGGCCCAGGTGCAGCACAAAACCTGCCCAAAGTGGCCAGATTCCAGGTGCAATTCACCTCCAAGTCTTTGGCACAGTCCAGCTGCACCACCTTCAGGATCCTCCTGATGCTCTGCATGGGCTTGGTGGAAGATCCTCAGCTTCTGGCAGCTCAGGTGTGGCAGGCTCCTCCTGTTTGGCCTTCTTCAGCAGGTAGCTGAGGGTCTGTTTCAGGGTGTCCTCCTTGAGGCACAGGTCGAGCAGCACCTGCACAGGGGCCCATGCCGGCTTTAGCCCACCTGCGCCTCCACCCTGCACCTCTTCTGAACGGACTGGGCTGGCTCGGGCTCCAGCAATGAGCAAACACTGCCCGTGTTGCTGGATCACATGGTCCAGATGTCCTGGTGGGCTTTCCAGTGCAAGTCCAGCAGCTGCAGCTTCCACCACCTGCCGGGCCGCGGGGGACACGCTGAGCTGTGTAGAGGCCGACTGGCACCAGGACCCGCGAGGGCTCTGCACTGCATATACCACAGCTTTCCCCGGCTTCAGGAACCCCCTTGGTCCCTACCTTAAGGGACATTGGTGGGGAGCACATGCCTTTTGTCCCTTCTGCCCCTCAACCAGTCCTGTACACCTGGACGGCTGTCCAAGTGGAACCCCTCATCCTCCTGCCCTGGCTGCATCTTGCTCACACCCCCAGGTCCCACCAGTCTGCCAGGTTGATCTTACCTGGGTTGGACCCCCTGAGCAAGCAGGACGTCCAAGTCATCAAGTGGAGCCTGGAAGGTCTCCAGATGAGGCTGGTGTTCCTTCATCAGGGTCCCGGCAGAGGCAGGGGAAGGGCCTGGACTGTACCACCACATTCAGGGCCTGGGTGTGCCTCCGGCAAAGGCCACCATAAACAGTGGAGGGAAGAGCTCTAGGGGCAGCTCTCCATGGCCACAATGGCCAAGGCCTCATTCCACAGCAGGCTCTGGTCAGCCAGACCCAGGAGTTGGGGTGGGTCCTGGACACCCATTCTGAAGAACCTAATATGGAGTGAGTCCTGGGGGGATGTCAGAGAGCAAGGGGGAGCATGTTCTTCTCTGGCCAAGGAACCGGAGGAACTTGCTGTCCCTCCACCTAGGAGAACCCAAGGCAGGCCTCAGAGACATCCTCTGGCCACAAAGACCACAGCTTTGGCCCCACTTGGACCAGGACAAGCATCTCTCCAGGTAGCAAAAAAAAAAAAAAAAAAAAAAAGGGACAAGGAGACCTCTTGCCCCATCCCGTATCTACCAGTTTGCTTCATTTAATCCTAGCCCTGCTGGCCAGTAGATACTTAGGAGCCTGACAGCTGGCCCACTTTCTTCAGAGAAATCTTCTGATTATTACTCAAGGGCTGAAAGCAGGAATAAGGAGGTTTAGCCCCACACAGTCTGTCTCTAAACTCCAACCAATAACTCATGCAATGGGTCTGTGTTATGTCACTTATATAAGACATACCTTTCACTCTGTGTCTCTTCTACAAATGTTATTACCTATTCAGCTCAATGGAGCAAAAATTCACATTCAGAAAAAAAGCCACCACTATTTAATATATTCTACAGATTGTTTTTTTAATTCCATAGAATTAAAAACAGTTTTCAGCTTTTAAAACAAAAAGAAACCCCCAAAAATTTTAAGCTAGTAAAATCACAAACCTATAAAATGATATGAACTATAATCACTGGTAACAAACTACAATGTAAAATGTCACCAGATCCTAATTAGATATCTTTCATTAAATCAATTCCAGGAACTTCCCTGGCACTTCAGTGAGGAGGACTCTGTGCTTTCACTGCAGGGGCACGAGTTCTATTCGCATTCGGGAACTATGGCCCCAGATTCTATTTGGTGTGACCATATACCCTCACTCTCACCATACGCTATGCCATCCCCCGCTGTGCAACCCCCTGCCAAATTCTGTTTGATTAAGAAATATTGTAAAGCTGGCGGAAGGAATAGGACAGGGAGACCACTTTCTCCCTCACAAATTCATCAAAAGAACATTTTCAGCGATGAACAAATTCCAAAAAACCAACTTCTGAATGCTGGCAGAGGACATCAGGCACCCGGAAAAGCAGATCATTGTCTTCAAAAACAGGTAGGAAAAATATAAAAGATGAGAAAAAAGACAAAGGAGTAGGAAGGGAGCTCCGTCCTGGGAAGGAATCCCATCTCCGGGAAGGGAACATTAAGAAGAGAGGTTTCCAAACACCAAGAAACATTCTCCCTGCTGAGTCCTGTGGCGAGCTTTGGAAGCACAGAGGCAAACATAGCAAGGAAGGAAACATAAATAAATAATTAAAACCAACAGATTACAAGCCCAACAGTAACTCTCCCAGTGGAAAAGCAGCGCAGATGCCTGCATCCGACACTAGCAAGCGGGGGGCAGGGCAGGAGGCGCAGGAGGTGCGGGCTGCCAGTGCTTTTTAAGAATCAGGCAGGAACGTCCGTGCATAACCAGAACGAACTAACTTGGGCTAGCAAACCAGACTATGGGATAGCTACCATGTGAAAAAGCTCAAACATAAGACATCCACCAGGACCGCACACAGAACAAAGGATGGAACAGAAATAGCCGTTACAGAACCACCCCCGCCGGTGACAGCAGCCAGAACCATAAGGGCTGGAAGGGGGCAATCGCAGCCCCAGAGAGACTTTACCTACAAAACTGCAAGCAGGCTTCCTTTGCTAAGACTTCTGGGGTTCTGGACAGTCACCATCCACCTCACAATGCGACGCCAGAGGTACATCCAGAAAACTGAGCAAGCAGAGACGGGAAAGGCGATAAGTCGCAGTGACCGGCTCACTAAACGCCTGAGCTACTCAGACGTGGGAAGGGCACAAAACACAGTCCCAAACCGAAACCTTGCACCTCTGAGGGCTACCTGAGCGCCGAACCTGAGTGGCTTAGACCTGGAAGGTGCGTGCAGCCTCGGGCCAGCCTCAGAATCTGGAGCAACATAGAGCCTGAGCGGTGTGCGCCATGAGCAGGGGCAGGCCCAGTGGGCCTGAGACACTGCAAGCACACACAGGTGTTATTTGTTTACAGCATGCCTCCCTCCCCACAGCGCGACTGAACAAGGGAGCCTAAAAAAAAAAAAAAAAAAAGTGTCCACCACCACCCCCCCGTATTAGGCTGGAAATCAGACACTGAAGAGACCAGCAAACAGAAGAAATTAAAAGGATGGAACCGCCTTGGAAGTAACCCCACACTGCCCACAACACCAGAGAAAGGGCCAGATATATCTTTACTATTTTTACGATCAGTTATTTTTTTTTCTTTTTTGTTGATGTTGTTGTGTGGTAGTTTTTTCTATTTTCTTTCTGTTCTTCTTCTTTTTTAACTTTTAAAAATATTTAAGTCCTCTATTTATACTTTAATTTTTATTTTTATAACCTACTATTACTTAAAAAAAAAAACCCTATTTTTAAAGCAAACGCTGTATATCGTCTTTGGTGGTTGTTGTTGTTGTTGTTTTAATAATTCTTGTGGCTTTTTTCTTCTTCTTCTTCTATCTTTAATATTGCATTTTTGAAAATCCAACCTCTACTCTAGATTTTTAATCTTTGCTTTTTGGTATTTGTTGTCAATTTTGTACATTTAAAAACCCAAACTTCACTACCCAATTTTACCTGAGAGCGAGATTACTGGCTTGACCACTCTCTCCTCCTTTGGACTCTCCTTTTTCTCCACCAGGTGGCCTCTGTCTCTTCCCTCCCCCTTCTCTTCTCTACCAGTTCTGTGAATCTCTGTGTTCCAGACGGTGGAGAACACTTAAGGAACTGGTTACTGGCTGGATCTGTCTCTCTCCTTTTCATTTCCCTCTTTTATCCTCCTGGCCACCTCTGTCTACTTCCTCCCTCTCCTCTTCCCTGTATAACTCCGCGAATACCTCTGAGTGGTCCAGACGGTGGAGCACACATAAGGAAGTGATTGCTGGCTAGATTGCTCTCTCCTCTTTTCATCCCACCTCATCTCATTCCAGTCACCTCTAACTACCACCTCCCTCTTCTCTTCTCCATGTAACTCAGTGAACCTCTCTGGGTGCCCCTCAATGTGAGGAAACCTTTCATCTTTAACCTAGATGTTTTATCATGTGCTGTATAGGTGGAGAAGTCTTGAGGCTACTGTAAAAATAAAACTGAAAACCAGAAGCAGGAGGCTTAAGTCCAAACCTGAGAACATCAGAGAACTCCTGACTCCAGGGAACATTAATCGATAGGAGCTCATCAAATGCCTCCATACCTACACTGAAACCAAGCACCACCCAAGGGCCAACAAGTTCCAGAGTCAGACACACCACGCAAATTCTCCAGCAACACAGGAACACAGCCCTGAGATTCAATATACAGGCAGCTCAGTTACTCCAAAACCATTGGCATCTCATAACACATTACTGGTCACTCCATTGCACTCCAGAGAGAAGAAATCCAGCCTCACCCACCAGAACTCCAACACAAGCCTCCTAACCAAGAAATCTTGACAAGCCACTGATACAACCCACCCACAGTGAGGAAACTCCATAATAAAGAGAACTCCACAAATTCCCAGAATATAGAAAGGCCACCCCAAACGCAGCAATATAACCAAGATGAAGAGACAGAGGGATACTCAGCAGGTAAAGAACAGGAGAAATGCCCACCAAACCAAACAAAAGAGGAAGAGTAGGGAATCTACCTGAGAAAAGAATTCCAAATATGGATACTGAAAATGATCCAAAATCTTGAAATCAAAATGGAATCACAGATAAATAGCCTGGAGACATGGATTGAGAAGATGCAAGAAAGGTTTAACAAGGACCTAGAAGAATAAAAAAGAGTCAATATATAACAAATGACTCAATAAATGAGATCAGAAACACTCTGGAAGCAACAAATAGTAGAATAACGGACGCAGAAGATAGGACTAGAGAAATAGAATGGTAGAAATAAATGAATCAGAGAGGAAGAAAGAAAAACAAATTACAAGAAATGAGGACAATCTCAGAGACCACCAGGACAATATGAAATGCTCCAACATTCGAAAAAGACCATGAGAAGAATCCTTGAGGAGATAATAGCTGAAAAGCTTCCCTAAAATGGGCAAGGAAATAATCACCCAGTTCCAAGAAACCAGAGAGTCCCAAACAGGATAAACCAAGGCAAAACACCCCAAGACACATATAATCAAATTAACAAAGAGCAAACACGAAAACAAATATTAAAAGCAGCA
>NW_017211668.1:0-17481 GCF_001704415.2 Capra hircus
GACTGTGGTTTCTTTCCTAGGTTCAAAGATTCCTTCAGTTCCCTAGTATAGATATTCCTAGAAATTCATGTGACATCCATGAAAATCTGATATTGTCCCTGGTATCCTTTCAATCTTCAGGTTATGAATTCAGGTATCATATTAAAGCATTTCAAGCTGCAGCAGTACCAGATTACTGTCAATTTCTATTAATCAGCTGTTTTAACCATGTCCTCTATGCGTTTCACACTGATGCCTTTTGCAGAAATACTTGCTACCTTCAAGATAATATGGAAATACTTTTTTAAGCTTACCAAATATTTTTTCTGCTTTGGTTTGTTGTCTTCTGGTAAGCCTGGCTACCAGATGGAAGTAGTCTCCTCTCTAGCGTTAAGAGAACAAAGTTTTCTTAGAATTTGCAATTTTTGATAACAGGACCTAGAGTTTCTTTACAATTTTCATTGATTTATAATTGTTTTCATCATCTGTTTTCTTTACTTCGGTTAAAGTAAATAAGCCTTATTTAAGATTGTTTGGCTCCTACATGTGGATGACTAAGCTTTCCCCACTCTCGCCAAAGTTCCCTTAACCTTCAGATTCTTCTTGTGGGACCAAGATCTCACTTTCCTCCAGAGGGGACAATCCAAGGCTTTTTATTAGTTGATCTGCCCCTGATATCTCAGAAGGTCAATTTGAAGCACGAGTGTGGCCTTTAATTAGGGCATTTGATGATGAAACTATTGACTACATAAAGAAAAGTTGAGTTTTTTGATTCAGGATGGCCATGAATGCCTTGCACTTCAGAGAGGAAAAATGAGCACGGTTAAAATGATTTTTTTTTCTTCAAAACTGCACAGCCAGTTCTTTTCAGCATATATGCAATTGAAAACATCTAGTCATTAGGTCAGTTTTCATTCCAATCCCAATGAAAGCAATGACAAAGAATATTCAAGCTGCTGCCACAATTGCACTCATCTCACACGCTAGTAAAGTAATGCTCAAAATTCTCCAAGTTCACATGAACTGTGAACTTCCAAATGTTCAAGAGGGATTTTAAAAATGCCCGAGATTCCTTTAAAAATTGCAAATAGAACTACCTTATGACCCAGCAATCCCACTTCTGGGCATACACACCGAGGAAACCAGAATTGAAAGAGACACATGTACCCCAATGTTCATCGCAGCACTGTTTATAATAGCCAGGACATGGAAACAACCTAGATGTCCATCAGCAGATGAATGGATAAGAAAGCTGTGGTACATATACACAATGGAGTATTACTCAGCTGTTAAAAAGAATTCATTTGAATCAGTCTGATGAGATGGATGAAACTGGAGCCGATTATACAGAGTGAAGAAAGCCAGGAAGAAAAACACCAATACAGTATACTAACACATATATATGGAATTTAGGAAGATGGCAATGACTACCCTGTATGCAAGACAGGAAAAAAAAAGACACAGATGTGTATAACGGACTTTTGGACTCAGAGGGAGAGGGAGAGGGTGGGATGATTTGGGAGAATGGCATGCTAACATGTATACTATCATGTAAGAATTGAATCGCCAGTCTATGTCTGACGCAGGATACATCATGCTTGGGACAGGTGCATGGGGATGATCCAGAGAGATGTTATGGGGAGGGAGGTGGGAGGGGGGTTCATGTATGGGAATGCATGTAAGAATTAAAGATTTTAAAATTTAAAAAATAAAAAACTAAACAATTAAAAATAAATAAATAAATGAATAAAAAATGTCGAGAAACCAGAGATCAAATTGCCAACATCCAAGGATCATTGAAAAAGCAAGAGAGTTCCCGAAAACAAAACCATCTTTCTGCTTTATTGACTATGCCAAAGCCTTTGACTGTGTGGATCACAATAAATTGGGAAATATTCTGAAAGAGATGGGAATACCAGACCACCTGACCTGTCTCTTGAGAAACCTGTATGCAGGTCAGGAAGCAACAGTTAGAACAAGACATGGAACAACAGACTGGTTCCAAAAAGGAAAAGGAGTATGTCAAGGCTGTATATTGTCACCATGTTTATTTAACTTATATGAAGAGTACATCATGAAAAATGCTGGGATGGAAGATACGTGAGCTGGAATCAAGATTGCTGGGAGAAATATCAATAAACTTAGATATGCAGATGACATCACAACTATGGCAGAAAGTGAAGAGGAACAGGTATGTCGGGGAACTTCTTGAGTTGCAGCAAGGGTGTGAAGGACTCTTTCGAAGTTCCAGAGGTTAGGAGTGGTTTGCCTCGAGATGCCTCAGCGGAAATGGGCCTCATTGCGCCTGGAGGGAGAATCTCCTGGATTTTTTCGAGCTGTGGCAGGTGCTCTCGAGTTACGACGGGGTCCACAGAGATCCGCTCTGGTGGACTCAGGAAAGGCCAGTCGCCAGGCGAGTTGCTAGGGGGCATCTAGGGGTCCTTCCCAGTCGATGCCGGAGCCTAAGACCTTGTGTGGAGTCGGGGCCGGAACCTGAGGATTCCTGTCCACAGCTGACATGTATCTTGGGGTAATTCTGGAGTCTCGAAAGGGGAGTCAGTCTTCGTCTTCATTGGGGGCATGCACGTGCGCTTACCTCCCGAGCTGTAGCAGAAGCGTCAAACTTCCTGTAGCGTGGTACAAGGGATCTGAGGCATTCCCTCGAGGCTTTCCCTCGAGGCTTTCACACGAAGCTTTCCCACAAGGCTGTCCCAAGAGCCTCCGCGGTGTGAGTCAATCCTCGGCGTGAACGTCGAGGCAGTGCAGGGAACACAGGATCCTCTGGAATGGACTGAGACATCTGGGGGACTCTTGGAATGGTGGGACTACCCTGGAGTTCCTCTCGCCTTTCCTGTTGAAAGCGCCTCATCTGGAGATGCGATGGGAACACTGGGAATTCTCTCCCGACAAAGTAGGGAAAGGATCCCTAATCTCCAGCTATGAGGCGGAACCGGGGCTCCTCTGGATGTGGGCGGGAACCTCGTGCTTCCTCTCGAGTGGAGACGGGTATGTCGGGGAACTTCTTGAGTTGCAACAAGGGTGTGAAGGACCCTTTGGAAGTTCCAGAGGTTAGGTGTGATTAGCCTCGAAACGCCTCAGCGGAAAATGGGCCTCATCTCGCCTGGAGGGGAGAACCTCCTGGATTTTCTCGACTTGTGGCACGTGCTCTCGAGTTACGACGGGGACGTCAGGGACCCGCTCTGGTGGCCTCAGGAAAGGCCAGTCACATTGCAAGGTTTTAGGGGGCCACTCGGGATTCCTCTCAGGTCGATGCCGGGGCCTAAGACCTTGTGTGGAGTCGAAGCCGGAACCTGAGGATTCCTCTCCAGTGCTGACATGGATCTTGGGGTACTTCTGGAGTCTGCCCAGAGAAGTCAGTCCGCGGCTCGAAGTGGGGGCATGCACGTGCGCTTTCCTCCCGCGCGGTAGCCGCAGTGTCAGGCTTCCCGTCACGTCAGTCAAGGAATTTGTGGCTTCCCTCAAGGCTTTCTCACGAGGCTTTCCCACAAGGCTGTCCCACGTGCTATGAGTAGATCCTCGGCCTGAAAGTCGAGGCAGAGCAGGGAAAACAGGTTCCTCTGGTATGGACTGAGACATCTGCGGGACTCTTGGAATGTTGGAAGGACCCTGGAGTTTCTCTTGCCATTCCTGTGGAGGGAGCATCCTCCTGACATGCGACGGGGAACGGCGGGAAGTCTTTCCCGACGAAGCAAGGAAAGGATCCCTCATCTCGAGCTACGAGGCTGAAACGGGGCTGCTCTGGATCTGGGAGGGACCCTCGTGCTTCCTCTCAAGTGGAGACAGGTATGTCGGGAAACTTCTTTAGTTGCAACAAGGGTGTGAAGGACCCTTTGGAAGTGCCAGAGATAAGGTGTGATTAGCCGTGAGACTCCTCCACGGAAATGGGCCTCCTCTCACCTGGAGGGGAGAACCTCCTGGATTTTCTCGAGTTGCAGCAGGTGCTCTCGACTTACGATGGGCACCTACGGGACCCACTCTGGTGGCCTCAGAAAAGGCCAGTCCCCATGCGAGTTGCTAGGGTGACTCTCGGGATTCCTCTCCCATCGATGCTGGGGCTTAAGTCCTTGTGTAGAGTCGGGGCCAGAACCTGAGGATTCCTCTCCAGTGCTGACATGGATCTTGGAGTAATTCTGGAGTCTCCACAGGGCAGTCAGTCCTGGGCTCGAGTGGGGGCATGCACGAGCGCTTTCCTCCCGAGCTGTAGCAGCAGTGTCTCACTTCCCGGCGTGTGGATCAAGGGATCGGTGGCTTTCCCTCGAGGCTTTCCCACGAGACTTTCCCACAGGGCTGTCCCTCGTGAAACCGTGGTGTGAGTCGATCCTCGGCTTGAAAGTCGAGGCAGTACAGGGAAAACAGTTTCCTCTAGAATGGACTGAGACATCTGGGGGACTCTAGGAATGGTGGCACTACCCTGGAGTTCCTGTCGCCTTTCTGTAGAGAGCGCCTCCTCTTGAGATTCGTCGGGAACACCGGGAATTCTTTCCCGACCAAGTAGGGAAAGTATCCGTCATCTCGAGCTCCATGCGGAAACGGAGCACCTCTGGATGTTTGATGACCCTCGTGCTTCCTCTCGAGTGGAGACGGGTATGTTGGGGAACTTCTTGTGTTTCAGCAAGGGTGTGAAGGACACTTTGGAAGTTCCAGAGCTTAAGTGTGATTAGCCTCGGGACGCCTCAGCGGAAATGGGCCTCATCTCGCCTGGAGGGCAGAACCTCCTGAATTTTCTCGAGTTGTGGCAGGTGCTCTCAACTTACGACGGGGACCTCAGGGACCCGCTCTCGTGGCCTCAGGAAAGTCCAGTCCCCATGGGAGTTGCTAGGGGGCCTCTCGGGATTCCTCTCGCGTCGATGCCGGGGTCTAAGACCTTGTGTGGAGTCCGGGCCTGAACCTGAGGATTCCTCTCCAGTGCTGACAAGGAACTTCGGGTTCTACTGGAGTCTCCACAGGGGAGTCAGTCCTCGGCTCGAGATGGGGCATGCACAATCGCTTTCCTCCCGAGCTGTAGCAGCAGTGTCATGCTTCCTGTCACGTGAATCACGTTATCTGTGGCTTTCCCTCGAGGCTTTCCCACGAATTTGTTTTCCCTACAATGCCTCGAGTTTGACGCAGAGGATCTACTCCCACCACAATGGCACGAGGAACAGCCCTGTGGGAAAGCATCTTGGGAAAGCCTCGTGGGAAAGCCTCGAGAAAAAGCCACAGATCCCTTGATCCACGGGACGGGAAGCATGACACTGCTGTTACAGCTCGGGAGGAAAGCGCACGTGAATAGCCCCCACTAAAGAAGAGGACTGATTCCCTTGGGGAGACTACAGAAGTACCCCAGGATCCATGTCAGCACTGGAGAAGAATCCTCAGGTTCAGGCCCAGACTCCACACAAGGTCGTAGGACCCGGCATCGACCGGAGAGGTATCCTGAGAGGCCCCCGAGCAACTCGCATGGGAATGGCCTTTCCTGAGGCCACCAGAGCGGGTCCCTGAGGTCCCCGTCGTAAGTCGATAGCACCTGCCGCAACTCGAGAAAATCCAGGAGGTTCTCCCCTCCAGGCGAGATGAGGCCCATTTCCGCTGAGGAGTCTCGAGGCTAATCACACCTAACCTCTGGAACTTCCAAAGGGTCCTTCCCACCCTTGCTGCACCTCAAGAAGTTCCCCGACATACTCGTCTCCACTCGAGAGGAAGCACGAGAGTCCCGCCCACATCCAGAGGAGACCCGTTTCTGCCTCATAGTTCGGGAGGAGGGATCCTTTTTCTGCGTGGTCGGGAAAGAATTCCCGGCGTTCCCGTCGCATCTCAAGAGGAGGCGCTCTGCACAGGAAAGGCGAGATGAAATCCAGGTTTGTGCCACCATTCCCAGAGTGCCCAAGATGTCTCAGTCCATTCACTGCCTCGACTTTCAAGCCGAGTATTGACTCACACCACGGTGGCACGTGGGACAGCCCTGTGTGAAAGCCTCCTGGGAAAGCCTCGTGGGAAAGCCTCGAGGGAAGGCCACTGATCCCTTGATCCTCGCGAAGGGAAGCATGACACTGCTGCTACCGCTCGGAAGGAAAGCACAGGTGCATGCCCCTACTCGAGACGAGGACTGACTCCCCTGGGGAGACTCCAGAAGTACCCCAAGATCCATGTCAGCACTGGAGAGGAATCCTCAGGTTCTGGCATCGACTTTACACAAGGTCGTAGTCGCCGGCATTGACGGGAGAGAAATCCCGAGAGGCCCCTGAGCAACTCGAATGGTGACTGGCATTTCGTCAGGCCACCAGAGCGGGTCCCTTAGGTCCCCGTGGTAAGTCGAGAGCACCTGCCGCACCTCGAGAAAATCCAGGAGATTCTCCCCTTCAAGCGAGATGAGGCCAATTTCCGCTGAGGCGTCTGGATGCTAATCATACCTAACCTCTGGAACTTTCAAAGGGTACTTCACACCCTTGCTGCAACTCAAGAAGTTCCCCGACATACCCGACTCCACTCGAGAGGAAGCACGAGAGTCCCGCCCAGATCCAGAGGAGCCCCGCTTCCGCCTCCTAGCTCGTAGGAGGGATCCTTTCCCTGCGTGGTCGGGAAAGAATTCCCGGCATTCTGGTCGAATCTCAAGAGGAGGCGCTCTCCACCAGAAAGGCGAGAGGAACTCCAGGGTCGTGCCACCATTCGCAGAGTCCCCCAGATGTCTCAGTCCATTCCAGGGAAAACTGTTTTCCCTGCACTGCCTCCACTTTCAAGCCGAGGATTGACTAACACCATGGTGGCACGTGGGACAGCCATGTGGGAAAGCCTCGTGGGAAAGCCTAGTGGGAAAGCCTGGACGGAAAGCCACTGACCACTTGATCCACGCGAAAGGATGCGTGACACTGCTGCTACAGCTAGGGAGGAAAGCGTACGTGCATGCCCCCACTTGAGACGAGGACTGACTCCCCTGAGGAGACTCCAGAAGTACCCCAGGATACATGTCAGCACTGGAGAGGAATCCTCAGGTTCTGGCACCGACTCCACACAAGATCTTAGGCCCTGGCATAGACAGGAGAGGAATCCCGAGGGCCCCTGAGAAACTCACATGGGGACTGGCCTTTACTGAGGGCACCAGAGCGGGTTCCTGAGGTCCCCGTCGTAAGTCGAGAGCACCTGCTGCAACTCGAGAAAATCCAGGGGTTCTCCCCTCCAGGCGAGAGTAGGCCCATTTC
Source organism: Capra hircus (assembly GCF_001704415.2). Lineage (NCBI taxonomy): Eukaryota > Metazoa > Chordata > Mammalia > Artiodactyla > Bovidae > Capra > Capra hircus. Next base: position 7,176 of record NW_017211668.1, read on the forward strand.
CGCTGAGGCGTCTCGAGGCTAATCACACCTAACCTCTGGAACTCCCAAAGGGTCCTTCACACCCTTGCTGCAACTTAACAATTTCCCCGACATATCCGTCTCCACTTGAGAGGAAGCACGAGAGTCCTGGCCACATCCAGAGGAGCCGCGTTTCCGACTCCTAGCTCGAGAGGAGGGATCCTTTCCCTGCGTGGTCGGGAAAGAATTCCCGGCGTTCCCGTCGCATCTCAAGAGGAGGCGCTCTCCACAGGAAAGGCGAGAGGAACTCCAGGGTCGTGCCACATTCCCAGAGTCCCCCTGATGTCTCAGTCCATTCCAGGGAAACCTGTTTTCCCTGCACTGCCTCGACTTTCAAGCCGAGGATCGACTCACACCACGGTGGCACGAGGGACAACCCTGTGGGAAAGACTCGTTGGAGAGCCTCGTGGGAAAGCCCCGCGGGAAAGCCACAGATCCTTGATCCACGCGAAGGGAAGCTCGACACTGCTGCTACAGCTCGGAAGGAAAGCGCATGTGCATGCCCCCACTCGAGAAGAGGACTGACTCCCCTGGGGAGACTCCAGATGTACCCCAAGATCCATGTCAGCACTGGAGAGGAATCCTCAGGTTCCGGCACCGACTCCACTCAAGGTCTTATGCCGGGGTCCAGCCCCGGTGGATCCAGGGAATTCGAAGGGTGGACGGCGTTGGCGTGTAAAGACTTGTTTATTTCTTAATGTAAGATTTGATTAGGAAACTATAGTGTAGTAAGAAGATTAAGTGGAGGAAGAGGGCTGAATAGCTTAGTTTACGCGGACGGCCAATAAAGTTCCAGACAAGGAATATGCACCACCTACGTTTGGCCACCGGCGCCCGCTTGAATATCTAAGCGTGCCTCGCATTATGCTCCCTTTCGTGCGGGTCTTAACAGCCAGGGCAAGTAAGTAGACCTGGCGAGCCTCCGCACTCCAGGTGGAGATTCAGCCTGAAGTTAAAGTAAAGAGCAGAGAGAAGGAAAGGTAGAGAAGAAGTAAGAGAGAGAAAGACACGGGGGGAGCCAGAGTCTCAAGAAACCAGGCTGAGAGACTAGTTCGAGAAGCTGGTCCGAGAAATTGGCCCCCGGCCCCTGGCCTCCTCCTTTATTGTTCAGAAGGCCTTTTATACTTTTGATAAAACATGGAGATCAATGGATAACACAAAATTATGTAGTGTTCGCAACCCAGATTCTTTCTGTATATCATTTTGTATACAAAAGGTTTCAGGTGATTTACATTATTTTCTGGCCAAAAGGCTTGTTAACACTTTTTGGCTCTCTTCCTTAATGAATGTTAATTTTGTTTCCCCTGAAGTGTTTTTCTTTATTCTGCATCTCCTTAAAGCATTAAAGTTACATCTCTATAGAACAAAGGTGCAGTGGGTTATAACAAAGAAGGTACTTAACTCAAAGATCTAATGTTGCTAATACCAGGTCTACTACTTGTTTTTCTATATACCAACTATATCTAAAAATAAAGGATATGAAAATTTGGCAGCAAGCATTGACCCAAAAAATGAAACTTTTAATCAGTCCTATTCTAAAGATTTTTACTCCTCGGAAGCTCCTGCATTCCTAGGATGTTTTAAGCTTCCTGTGCCTCCTGAGGTCAGGAGGCCTCAAACAATCACAAGCACAGCTGTACGAGTCCTACAGGCAGGCTAGAAACCCATCAGAGGGTTTTTGGATTGAAACACTCTTTCAAATGCAGAAGACTAACGCCCTGAATTGACTTTTTCCAGAAAAGGTCAGAAGAGTGAAAAAGCAGAGCACAAAAACCGGCAGATTTTTGTTGGGGTACATGCTTAAAAATTTCCAGAGGGGTCCCTGAAGTCTGAGCACGCCTTGCGTATGTCAGCTTCCTTCCTCATAACCTTGTCACGGGCGGGCTTCCTCACACTGGCTCCCGGCAGTCTTAGGCCCCGGCATCGACGGGAGAGGAATCCCGAGAGGCCCCCGAGCAACTCGCATGCGGACTGGCCTTTCCTCAGGCCACCAGAGCGGGTCCCTGAGGTCCCCGTCGAAAGTCGAGAGCACCTGCCGCAACTCGAGAAAATCCAGGAGGTTCTCCCCTCCAGGCGAAATGAGGCCCATTTCCGCTGAGGCGTCTCGAGGCTAATCACACCTAACCTCTGGAACTTCCAAAGGGTCCTTCACACCCTTGCTGCAACTCAAGAAGTTCCCCGACATACCCGTCTCCACTCGAGAGGAAGCACGAAAGTCACGCCCACATCCAGAGGAGCCCCAATTCCGCCTCCTAGCTCGAGAGGAGGGATCCTTTCCCTGGGTGGTCGGGAAAGAATTCCCGACGTTCCCGTCGCATCTGAAGAGGAGGCGCTCTCCACAGGAAAGTCGAGAGGAACTCCAGGGTCGTGCCACCATTCCCAGAGTCCCCCAGATGTCTCAGTTCATTCCAGGGAAACCTGTTTTCCCTGCACTGCCTCGACTTTCAAGCCGAGGATTGACTCACACCACGGTGACACGTGGGACAGCCCTGTGGGAAAGCCTCCTGGGAAAGCCTCGAGGGAAAGCCACAGATCCCTTGATCCACGCGAAGGGAAGCGTGACACTGCTGCTACAGCTCGGGAGGAAAGCGCACGTGCATGCCCCCACTCGAGACGAGGACTAACTCCCCTGGGGAGACTCCAGACGTATCCCAAGATCCATGTCAGCACTGGAGAGGAATCCTCAGGTTCCGGCACTGACTCCACACAAGGTCTTAGGCCCCGGCATCGACGGGAGAGGAATCCCGAGAGGCCCCGAGCAACTCGCATGCGGACTGGCCTTTCCTGAGGCCACCAGAGCGGGTCCCTGAGGTCCCAGTCGTAAGTCGAGAGCACCTGCCACAACTCGAGAAAATCCAGGAGGTTCTCCCCTCCAGGCAAGATGAGGCCCATTTCCGCTGAGGCATCTCGAGGCTAATCACACCTAACCTCTGGAACTTACAAAGGGTCTTTCACACCCTTGCTGCAACTCAAGAAGTTCCCCGACATACCCGTCTCCATTCGAGAGGAACCACGAGAGTCCCGCCCTCATCCAGGGGAGCCCCGTTTCCGCCTCCTAGCTAGAGAGGAGGGATCCTTCCCCTACTTGGTCGGGAAAGAATTCCCGGCGTTTCCGTCGCATCTCAAGAGGAGGCGCTCTCCACAGGAAAGGCGAGAGGAACTCCACGGTCGTGCCACCATTCCCAGAGTCCCCCAGATGTCTCAGTCCATTCCAGGGAAAACTGTTTTCCCTGCACTGCCTCGACATTCAACCCGAGGATCGACTCACATCCCGGTGGCACGTGGGACAGCCCTGTGGGAAAGCCTCCTGGGCAAGCCTTGAGGGAAAGCCACAGATCCCTTGATCCACGCGAAGGGAAGCGTGACACTGCTGCTACAGCTTGAGAGGAAATCGCACGTGCATGCCCCAATTTGAGACGAGGACTGACTCTCCTGGGAGACTCCAGAAGTACCCCAAATCCATGTCAGCATTGGAGAGGAATCTTCAAGTTCTGGCACCGACTCCAAACAAGGTCTTAGGTCCCGGCATCGATGGGAGAGGAATACCGAGAGGCACCCGAACAACTCGCATGGGGACTGGCCTTTCCTGAGGCCACAAGAGCGGGTCCCTGAGGTCCCAGTCGTAAGTCGAGAGCACCTGCCGCAACTCGAGAAAATCCAGGAGGTTCTCCCCTCCAGGCGAGATGAGGCCCATTTCCGCTGAGGCATCTCTAGGCTAATCACACCTAACCTCTGGAACTTCCAAAGGGTCCTTCACACCCTTGCTGCAACTCAAGAAGTTCCCCGACATACCCGTCTCCATTCGAGAGGAATCACGAGAGTCCCGCCCAAATCCAGAAGAGCCCCGTTTCCGCCTCCTAGCTAGAGAGGAGGGATCCTTTCCCTGCCTGGTCTGGAAAGAATTCCTGGTGTTCCCGTCGCATCTCAAGATGAGGTGCTCTCCACAGGAAAGGCGAGAGGAACTCCAGGGTCGTGCCACCATTCCCAGAGTCCCCCAGATGTCTCCGTCCATTCCAGGGACACCTGTTATCCCTGCACTGCCTCGACTTTCAAGCCGAGGATCGACTCACACCACGGTGGCACGTGGGACAGCCCTGTGGGAAAGCCTCTAGGGAAAGCCACAGGTCCCTTGAGCCACTCGACGGGAAGCGTGACACGGCTGCTAGAGCTGGGGAGGAAAGCGCACGTGCATGCCCCCACTCGAGACGTGGACTGACTCCCCTGGGGAGACTCCAGAAGTACCCCAAGATCCATGCCAGCCCTGGAGAGGAATCCTCCGGTTCTGTAAACGACTCCACAGAAGGTCTTAGGCCCCGGCATCGACGGGAGAGGAATCCCAAGAGGCGCCCGAGAAACTCGCTTGGGGACTGGCCTTTCCTGAGGCCACCAGAACGGGTCCCTGAGGTCCCCGTCGTAAGCCTAGAGCACCTGCGGCAACTCGAGAAATCCAGGAGGGTCTCCCCTCCAGGTGAGATGAGGCCCATTTCCGCTGAGGCGTCTCGAGGCTCATCACACCTAAACTCTGGAACTTCCAAAGGGTCCTTCACACCCTTGCTGCAACTCAAGAAGTTCCCCGACATACAGTATTCACTCGAGGGGAAGCACGAGAGTCCCGCCCACATCCAGAGGAGCCCCGGTTCCGCTTCCTAGCTCGAGAGGAGGGATCCTTTCCCTGCGTGGTCGGGAAAGAATTCCCAGCGTTCCTTTCGCATCTCAAGAGCAGGCACTCTCCAAAGGAAAGGCGAGAGGAACTCCAGGGTCGCGCCACCATTCCCAGAGTCCCCCAGATGTTTCAGTCCATTCCAGGGAAACCTGTTTTCCCTGCACTGCCTCGACTTTCAAGCCGAGGATCGACTCACAGCACGGTGGCACGTGGGAGAGCCCTGTGGGAAAGCCTCGTGGGAAAGCCTCGAGGGAAAGCCACAGATGCCTTGATCCACGCGAAGGGAAGCGTGACACTGCTGCTACAGCTCGGGAGGAAAGCGCACGTGCATGCCGCCACTCGAGACGACGAATGACTCCCCTGGGGAGACTCCAGAAGTACCCCAAGATCCATGTCAGCACTGGAGAGGAATCTTCAGGTTCCGGCACCGACTCCACACAAGGACTTAGGCCCCGGCATCGACGGGAGTGGAGTCCCGAGAGGACCCCGAGCAACTCGCATGGGGACTGGCCTTTCCTGAGGCCACCAGAGCGGGTCCCTGAGGTCCCCGTCGTAAGTTGAGAGCATCTGCCGCAACTCGAGAAAATCCAGGAGGTTCTCCCCTCCAGGCGAGATGAGGCCCATTTCCGCTAAAGCATCTCCAGGCAAATCACATCTAACCTCTGGAACTTCTAAAGTGTCCTTCACACCCTTGCTGCAACTAAAGAAGTTCCCCGACATACCGGTCTCCACTCGACAGGGAGCACGAGAGTCCCGCCCACATCCAGAGGAGCCCGTATCCGCCTCCTAGCTCGAGAGGAGGGATCCTTTCCCTGCGTGGTCGGGAAAGAATTCCCAGCGTTCCCATTGCATCTCAAGAGGAGGCGCTCTCCCCAGGAAAGGCGAGAGGAACTCCAGGGTCGTGCCACCATTCCCAGAGTCCCCTGGATGTCTCAGTCCATTCCAGGGAAACCTTTTTTCCCTGCACTGCCTCGACTTTCAAGCCGAGGATCGACTCACACGACGGTGGCACGTGGGACAGCTCTGTGGGAAAGCCTCATGGAAAAGCCTCTTGGGAAAGCATCGAGGGAAAGCCACAGATCCGATGATCCACGCGAAGGGAAGCGTGACACTGCTGCTACAGCTCGGGAGGAAAGCGCACGTGCAAGCCCCCACTCGAGACGAGGACTGACTCCCATGGGGAGATGCCGGGAGCCAGTGTGAGGAATCCCGCCCGTGACAAGGTCATGAGGAAGGAAGCTGACATACGCAAGGCGTGCTCAGACTTCAGGGACCCCTCTGGAAATTCCTAAGCATGTACCCCAACAAAAATCTGCCGGCTTTTGTGCTCTGCTTTTCCACTCTTCTGACATTTTCTGGAAAAAGTCAATTCAGGGCTATAGTCTTCTGCATTTGAAAGAGTGTTTCAATCTAAAAACCCCTCTGATGGCTTTCTAGCCTGCCTGCAGGACTCGTACAGCTGCGCGCGTGATTGTTTGAGGCCTCCTGACCGCAGGAGGCACAGGAAGCTTAAAACATCCTAGGAATGTAGGGGCTTCCGAAGAGTCAAAATCTTTAGAATAGGACTGATTAAAAGTTTCATTTGTTGAGTCAATGCTTGCTGCCAAATTTTCATATCCTTTATTTTTAGATATAGTTGGTATATAGAAAAACAAGTAGTAGACCTGGTATTAGCAACATTAGATCTTCTAGTTAAGTACCTTCTTTGTTATATGCCACTGGACCTTTGTTCTATAGAGATGTAACTTTAATGCTTTAAGGAGATGCAAATTAAAGAAAAACACTTCAGGGGAAACAAAATCAACATTCATTAAGGAAGAGAGGTAAAAAGTGTTAACAAGCTTCTTGGCCAGAAGATAATGTAAATCACCTGAGACCTTTTGTATACAAAATGATGTATAGAAAGAATCTGGGTTGCGAATGCTACGTAATTTTGTATTACCCATTGATCTCCGTGTTTTATCAAACGTATAAAAGGCCTTCTGAACAATAAAGGATGGGGGCCAGGGGCCGGGGGCCAGTTTCTCGGACCAGTTTCTCGAACTAGTCTCTCGGCCTGGTTTCTTGGGACTCTGGCTCCCCCCATGTCTCTCTCTCTCTCTCCTCTTCTCTCCCCTTCCCTCTCTCTGCTCTTTACTTTAACTTCAGGCTGAATCTCCATCTGGGGGCGCGGAGGCTCGCCAGGTCTACTTACTTGCCCCGGCTGTTAAGACCCGCACGAAAGGGAGCTTAAGGCGAGGCACCCTTATATATTCAAGCGGGCGCCGGTGGCCCAACGTAGATGGTGCAAATTCCTTGTCTGGAATTTTATTGGCCTTCCGCGTAAACCAAGCTATTCAGCCCTCTTCCTCCACTTAATCTTCTTATTACACTATAGTTTCTTAATCTAATCTTACATTAATAAACAAATGAGTCTTTCCACGCCAACGCCGTCCACCCTTCGAATTCCCTGGATCCACCGGGGCTGGACCCCGGCAGGGAGACTCCAGAAGTACCCCAAGATCCATGTCGGCACTGGAGAGGAATTCTCAGGTTCCGACACTTACTCCACACAAGGTCTTAGGCCCTAGCATCGAAGGGAGAGGAATCCCGAGAGGCCCCCGAGCAACTCGCATGGGGACTTGCCTTTCCTGAGGCCACCAGAGCGGGTCCCTGAGGTCCCAGTCGTAAGTCGAGAGCACCTGCTGCAACTCGAGAAAATCCAGGAGGTTCTCCCCTCCAGGCGAGATGAGGCCCATTTCTGCTGAGGCGTCTCGAGGCTAATCACACCTAACCTTTGGAACTTCCAAAGGGTCCTTCACACCCTTGCTGCAACTAAAGAAGTTCCCCGACATACCCGTCTCAACTCGAGAGGAACACGAGAGTCCCGCCCACATCCAGAGGAGCCCCGTTTCCGACTCCTAGCTCGAGAGGAGGGATCCATTCCCTGTGTGCTCGGGAAAGAATTCCCAGCGTTTCCGGCGCATCTCAAGAGGAGGCGCTCTCCACAAGTAAGGCAAGAGGAACTCCAGGGTCGTGCCACCATTACCAGAGTCCCCCAGATGTCTCAGTCCATTCCAGGGAAACTTGTTTCCCTGCACTGCCTCGACTTTCAAGCCGAGGATCGACTCACACCACGGTGGCACGTGGGACAGCACTGTGGGAAAGCCTCGTGGGAAAGCCTCGGGGAAAGCCTCAAGGGAAAGCCACAGATCCCTTGATCCACGCCAAGGGTAGCGTGACACTGCTGCTACAGCTCGGGAGGAAAGCGCACGTGCATGCCCCCACTCGAGACTCGAACTGACTGCCCTGGGGAGACTCCAGAAGTACCCCAAGATCCATGTCAGCACTGGAGAGGAATCCTCAGGTTCCGGCACTGACTCCACACAAGGTCTTAGGCCCCGGCATCGACGGGAGAGGAATCCCGCGAGGCTCCCGAGCAACTCACAAGGGGACTGGCCTTTCCTGAGGCCACCAGAGCGGGTCCCTGAGGTCCCCGTCGTAAGTCGAGAGCACCTGCCGCAACTCGAGAAAATTCAGGAGGTTCTCCCCTCCAGGCAAGATGAGGCCCATTTCCGCTGAGGCGTCTCGAGGCTAATCACACCTAACCTCTGGAACTTCCAAAGGGTCCTTCACACCCTTGCTGTAACTCAAGAAGTTCCCCGACATACCCGATTCCACTCGAGAGGAAGCACGAGAGTCCCGCCCACATCCAGAGGAGCACCTTTTCCCCCTCCTAGCGCGAGAGGAGGGATCCTTTCACTTAGTGCTCGGAAAGAATTCCCAGCATTCCCGTCGCTTCTCAAGGGGAGGTGCTCTCCACAGGAAAGGCGAGAGGAACTCGAGGGTCGTGCCATCATTCCCAGAGTCCACCAGATGCCTCAGTCCATTCCAGGGAAACGTGTTTTCCCTGCACTGCCTCGACTTTCAAGCCGAGGATCGACTCACACCACGGTGGCACGTGGGACAGCCCTGTGGGAAAGCCTCTTGGGAAAGCCTCAAGGGAATGCCCACAGATCCCTTGTTCCCCGCGAAGGGAAACGTGACACTGCTGCTACAGCTTGGAAGGAAAGGGCACGTGCATGCCCCCACTCGAGACGAGACCTGACTTCCCTGGGGAGACTCCAGAAGTACCCCAAGATTCCATGTCAGCACTGGAGAGGAATCCTCAGGTTCCGGCACTGACTCCACTCAAGGTCTTAGGCCCGGCATCGAAGGGAGAGGAATCCCGAGAGGCCCCCGAGTAACTCGCAAGGAAATGGCCTTTCCTGAAGCCACCAGAGCGGGTCCCTGAGGTCCCCGTCATAAGTCGAGAGCACCAGCCACAACTCGAGAAACTCCAGGAGGTTCTACCCTCCAGGCAAGATGAGGCCCATTTCCGCTGAGGCGTCCTGAGGCTTATCACACCTGACCTCTGGAACTTCCAAAGGGTCCTTCACACCCTTGCTGCATCTCAAGAAGTTGCCCGACATACCCGTCTCCACTCGAGAGGAAGCAGGAGAGTCCCGACCACATCCAGAGGAGCCCCGTTTCTACCTCCTAGCTCGAGAAGAGGGATCCTTTTCCCTGCGTGCTCGGGAAACAATTCCCAGCGTTCCCGTCGCTTCTCAAGAGAAGGCACTCTCCACAGGAAAGGAGAGAGGAACTCCAGGGTCGTGCCACCATTCCCAGAGTCCCCCAGATGTCTCAGTTCATTCCAGGGAAACCTGTTTTCCTGCACTGTTTTGACTTTGAAGCCGAGGATCAACTCACACCACGGTGGAACGAGGGACAGCCCTGTGGGAAAGCCTCGTGGGAAAGCCTCGTGGGAAAGTCTGGAGGGAAAGCCACAGATCCCTTGATCCAAGCATAGGGAAGCGTGACACTGCTGCTTCAGCTCAGGAGGAAAGCGCACGTGCATGCCCCACTCGAGACGAGGACTGACTCCCCTGGGGAGACTCCAGAAGTACCCCAAGATCCACGTCAGCACTGGAGAGGAATCCTCAGGTACCCGGCACCCACTCCACACAAGATCTTATCCCCCGGCATCGACGGGAGAGGAATCCCGAGAGGCCCCCGAGCAACTCGCATGGGGACTGGCCTTTCCTGAGGCCACCAGAGCGGGTCCCTGAGGTCCCCATCGTAAGTCGAGAGCACCTGCTGCAACTCGAGAACATCCAGGAGGTTCTCCCCTCCAGGCGAGATGAGGCCCATTTCCGCTGAGGCGTGTCGAGGCTAGTCACACCTAAACTTTGGAACTTCCAAAAGGGTCCTTTCACACCCTTGCTGCAACTCAAAGAAGTTCCCCGACATTCCCGTCTACACTCGAGAGGAAGTACAAGAGTCCCGGCCACATCCAGAGGAGCCCCATATCCGTCTCGTTCTCGGAGAGTAGGTATCCTTTCCCTGCGTGGTCAGGAGAGAATTCCGGGCGTTCCCATCGCATCTCAAGAGGAGGCGCTCTCTACAGGAAAGGCGAGAGGAACTCCAGGGTCGTGACACCATTCCCAGAGTCAACCAGATGTCTCCGTCCATTCCAGTAGAACCTGTTTTCCCTGCACTGCTCGACTTTCAAGCCGAGGATCGACTCACACCACGTTGCACGTGGGACAGCCCTGTGGAAGTCTGTGGAAAGCCTCGTGGGACAGCCCCTTTGGGCGTGGCCTC
>NW_017211669.1:0-17481 GCF_001704415.2 Capra hircus
GCAGCCAGGTGGGTAGGACCCTTTGGAAGTTGAAGTCCTGAAATGGATCTTGGGGTACTTCGGGAGTCTCCCTAGGGGAGTCAGTCCTTTTCTCGAGTGGGGCATGCACGTTCGCTTTCCTCCGAGCTCTAGCAGCAGTGTCACGCTTCCCGTCGAGTGGAAAATGGATCTGTGGCTTTCCATCGAGGCTTTCCCACGAGGCTTTCACACAGGGCTGTCCCACGGGCCACCGTGGTGTGAGTCGATCCTCGGCTTGAAAGTGGAGGCAGTGCTGGGAAAACAGGTTTCCCTGGAATGGACTGAGACATCTGGGGACTCTGGGAATGTGGCACGACCCTGGAGTTTCTCTCGCCTTTTCTGTGGAGAGCGCCTCCTCTTGAGATGCGACGGAACGCCGGGAATTCTTTCCCGACCACGCAGGGAAAGGATCCCTCCTCTCGGATAGGAGGCGGAAACGGGGCTCCTCTGGATGTGGAGGGACTCTCGTGCTTCCTCTAGAGTGGAGTCGGGTATTTCGGGGAACTTCTTGAATTGCAGCAAGGGTGTGAAGGACCCTTTGGAAGTTCCAGAGTTTAGGTGTGATTAGCCTCGAGACGCCTCAGTGGAAATGGGCCTCATCTCGCCTGGAGGGGGGAACCTCCTGGATTTTCTCGAGTTGCGGCAGGTGCTCTCGACTTACGATGGGGACCTCAGGGACCCGCTCTGGTGGCCTCAGGAAAGGCCAGTCCCCATGCGAGTTGCTCGGGGGCCTCTCGGGATCCCTCTCCTTTCAATACCGGGGCTTAAGACGTTGTGTGGTGTCGGTGCCGGAACCTGAGTATTCCTCTCAAGTGCTGACATGGATCTTCGGGTTCTTTTGGAGTCTCCAAGGGGAGTTAGTCCTCGTCTCAAATGGGGATTGCACGTGTGCTTTCCTCCCGAGCTGTAGCAGCAGTGTCACGCTTCCCTTCGCATGGATCAAGGATCTGTGGCTTTCCCTCGAGGCTTTCCCACGAAGCTTTCCCACAGGGCTGACCCACGTACCACCGTGGTGTGAGTGGATCCTCGGCTTGAAAGTCGAGGCAGTGCGGGAAAACAGGTTTCCCTGGAATGGACTGAGATATCTGGGGAACTTTGGGAATGTTGGCACGACCCTGGAGTTCCTCTCGCCTTTCCTGTGGATAGCCACCTCTTGAGATGCGACGGGAACGCCGGGAATTCTTTCCCGACCCGCAGGGAAAGGATCCCTCCTCTCGAGCTATGAGGCGGAAACGGGGCTCCTCTGGATGTGGGCGGGACTATCGTGCTTCCTCTCGAGTGGAGACGGGTATGTCGGGGAACTTCCTGAGTTGCAGCAAGGGTGTGAAGGACCCTTTGGAAGTTCCAGAGTTAGGTGCATTAGCCTCCAGACGCCTCAGCGGAAATGGGCCTCATCTCGCCTCGAGGGGAGAACCTCCTGGATTTTTTCGAGTTGCGGCAGGTGCTCTCGACTTTGAACGGGGACCTCAGGGGATTCGCTCTGGTGGCCTCAGGAAAGGCCATCCCCATGCGAGTTGCTCGGGGCCTCTCGGATTCCTCTCCCGTCGATGCCGGGGCCTAAGACCTTGTGTGGAGTCGGTGCCTGAAACTGAGGATTCCTCTCCAGTGTTGAAATGGATCCTGGGGTACTTCTGGAGTCTCCCCAGGGGAGTCAGTCCCCGTCTCAAGTGGGGCATGCACGTGCTTTTCTCCCGAGCTGTAGCAGCATTGTCACGCTTCCTGAGAGTGGATCAAGGGATCAGAGGCTTTCCCTCGGCTTTCCCTCGAGGCTTTCCCACGAGGCTTTCCCACAGGGCTGTCCCACGTGCCACCGTGGTGTGAGTCGATCCTCGGCTTGAAAGTCGAGGCAGTGCAGGGAAAGCACTGAGACATCTGGGGGTCTCTGGAATGATGGCACGACCCTGGAGTTCCCTCGCGCGATTCCTGTGGAGAGCGCCTCCTCTTGTGATGCGACGGGAACGCCGGGAAATCTTTCCCGACCACGCAGGGAAAGAATCCCACCTCTGAGCTAAGAGGCGGAAACGGGGCTCCTCTGGATGTGGTCGGGACTCTCGTGCTTCCTCTCGAGTGTAGACGGGTATGTCGGGGAATGTTCTTGAGTTGCAGCAAGGGTGTGAAGGACCCTTTGGTAGTTCCAGAAGTTAGGTGTGATTAACCTCGAGACGCCTCAGCGGAAATGGGACTCATCTCGCACGGAGGGAGAACCTTCTGTATTTTTCAACTTGCGGCAGGTGCTCTCGACTGACAACGGGGACCTCAGGGACCCACTCTGGTGGCCTCAGGAAAGGCCAGTCCCCATGCAAGTTGCTCGGGGCCTCTCGGGATTCCTCTCCCGTCGATGCCGGGGCCTAAGACCTTGTGTGGAGTCGGTGCCGGAACCTGAGGATTCCTCACCTGTGCTGACCTGGAACTTGGGGTACTTCTGGAGTCTCCCCTGGGAGTCAGTCCTCGTCTCGAGTGGGGCATGCACCTGTGCTTTCCTCCCGAGCTGTAGCAGCAGTATCACGCTTCCCGTCGAGTGGATCAAGGGATCAGTGGCTTTCCCTCGAGGCTTTCCCACGAGGCTTTCCCACAGGGCTGTCCCACGTGCCAACGTGGTGTGAGTCGATTCTCGGCTTGAAAGTGGAGGCAGTGCAGGGAAAACAGGTTTCCCTGGAATGGACTGAGACATCTGGGGGACTCTGGGAATGGTGGCACGACCCTGGAGTTCCTCTCGCCTGTCTTGTGGAGAGCGCCTCCTCTTGAGATGCGACGGGAACGCCGGGAATTCTTTCCCGACCACGCAGGGAAAGGATCCCTTCTCTCGAGCTAGGAGGCAGAAACGGGCTCCTCTGGATGTGGGCGGGACTCTCGTGCTTCCTCTCGAGTGGAGACGGGTATGTTGGGAACTTCTAGAGTTGCAGCAAGGGGGTGTGAAGGACCGTTTGGAAGTTCCAGAGGTTAGGTGTGATTAGCCTCGAGACGCCGCAGCGGAAATGGACCTCATCTCGCCTGGAGGGGAGAGAACGTCCTGGATTTCTCGAGTTGCGGCAGGTGCTCTAGACCTACGATGGAAACCTCAGGGACCCGCTCTGGTGGCCTCAGGAAAGGCCAGTCCCCTTGCGAGTTGCACAGGGGCTCTCGGGATTCCTCTCCCGTCGATGCCGGAGCCTAAGACCTTGTGTGGAGTCGGTGCCGGAACCTGAGGATTCCTCTCCAGTGCTGACATTGTTATTGGGTATTTCTGAGGTCTCCCCAGGGAGTCAGTCCTCGTCTCGAGTGGGGCATGCACGTGCACTTTCCTCCCGAGCTGTAACAGCAATGTCACGCTTTCCATCGAGTGGATCAAGGAATCTGTGGCTTTCCCTCGAGGTTTTCCCACGAGGCTTTCCCAGAGGGCTGTCCCACTTGCCAACGTGGTGTCAGTCGATCCTCGGCTTGAAAGTCGACGCAGTGCAGGGAAAACAGGTTTCCCTGGAATGGACTGAGACATCTGGGGGACTCTGGGAATGGTGGTACGACCCTGGAGTTAATGTCGCCCTTCCCGAAGAGAGCGCCTCCTCTTGAGTTGCGCCGGGAACGCCGGGAATTCTTTCCCGACCACGCAGGGAAAGGATCACTCCTCTCGAGCTATGAGGCGGAAACGGGGCTCCTCTGGATGTGGGCGGGACTCTCGTGCTTCCTCTCGAGTGGAGATGGGTATGTCGGGGAACTTCTTGAGTTGCAGCAAGGATGTGAAGGACCCTTTGGAGTTCCAGAGGTTAGGTGTGATTAGCCTCGAGAAACCTCAGCGGAAATGGGCCTCACCTCGCCTGGAGAGGAGAACCTCCTGGATTTTCCCGAGTTGCGGCAGGTGCTCTCGACTTACGACGGGGACCTCAGGGACCCGCTCTGGTGGCCTCAGGAAAGGCCAGTTCCCTTGCGAGTTGCTCGGGGTCGTCTCGGGATTCCTCTGCCGTCGATGCCAGGGCCTAAGAACTTGTGCGAAATCAGTGCCGGAACCTGAGGATTCCTCTCCAGTGCTGACATGGATCTTGGGTACTTCTGGAGTCTCCCCAGGGGAGTCAGTCCTCGTCTCGAGTGGAGCACGCACGTTCGCTTTCCTCCCGAGCTGTAGCAGCAGTGTCACGCTTCCCTTCACGTGGATCAAGGGATCAGTGGCTTTCCCTCGAGGCTTTCCCACGAGGCTTTCCCACAGGGCTCTCCCACGTGCCACCATGGTGTGAGTCGATCCTCGGCTTGAAAGTCGAGGCACTGCAGAGAAAACAGGATTCCCAGGAATGGACTGAGACATCTGGGGGACTCTGGAAATGGTGGCACGACCCTGGAGTTCTCTCACCTTTCATGAGAAGAGCGCCTCCTCTTGAGTTGCGACTTGAACGCCAGGAATTCTTTCCCGACCACGCAGGGAAAGGATCCCTCCTCCCGAGCTATGAGGCGGAAACGGAGTTCCTCTGGATGTGGGCGGGACTCTCGTGCTTCCTCTCGAATGGAGACGGGTATGTCGGGGAACTTCTTGAGTTGCAGCAAGGGTGTGAAGGACCCTTTGCAAGTTCCAGAAGTTAGGTGTGATTAGCCTCGAGACGCCTCAGCGGAAATGGGCCTCATCTCGCCTGGAGGGGAGAACCTCCTGGATTTTCTCGAGTTGCGGCAGGTGCTCTCGACTTACGACGGGGACCTCAGGGACCCGCTCTGGTGGCCTCAGGAAATGCCAGTCCCCATGCGAGTCTCCGAGGCCTCTCGGATTCTTCTCCCTTCAATGCCGGGCCTAAGACCTTGTGTGGAGTCCTGCCGGAACCTAAGGATTTCTCTCCAGTGCTGATATGGATCTTGGGTTACTTCTGGAGTCTCCCCAGGGGAGTCAGTCCTCGTCTGAAGTGGGGGCATGCACGTGCGCTTTCCTCCCCGAGCAGTAGCAGCAGTGTCACGCTTCCCGTCGAGTGGATCAAGGATCAGTGGCTTTCCCGAGGCTTGCCCATAGGTCTTTCTCACGAGGCTTTCCCACAGGGCTGTCCCACGTGCCACCATGGTGTCAGTCGATCCTCGGCTTGAAAGTCGAGGCAGTGCACGGAAAACAGGTTTCCCTGGAATGGACTGAGACATCTGGGGACTCTGGAATGGTGGCACGACCCTGGAGTTCCTCTCGCCTTTCCTGTGGAGAGCGCCTCCTCTTGAGATGCGACAGGAAGGAATTCTTTCCCGACCACGCAGGGAAAGGATCCCTCCTCGAGCTATGAGGCGGAAACGGGGGCTCCTCTGGATGTGGGCGGGACTCTCGTGCTTCCTCTCGAGTGGAGACGGGTATGTCGGGGAACTTCTTGAGTTGCAGCAAGGGTGTGAAGACCCTTTGAAGTTCCAGAGTTTACGTGTGATTAGCATCGAGACGCCTCAGCGGAAATGGGCCTCATCTCGCCTGGAGGGGAGAACCTCCTGATTTTCTCGAGTTGCGGCAGGTGCTCTCGACTTACCATGGGGACCAAAGGGACCCGCTCTGGTGGCCTCAGGAAAGGCCAGTCCCCATGCGAGTTGCTCGGGGCCACCGGATTCCTCTCCCGTCGATGCCGGGACTAACGACCTTGTGTGGAGTCTGTGCCCGAACTGAGGATTCCTCTCCAGTGCTGACATGGATCTTGGGTACTTCTGGAGTCTCCCCAGGGGAGCAGTCCTCGTCTCGAGTGGGGGCATGCACCTGCGCTTTCCTTCCGAGCTGTAGCAGCAGTGTCATGCTTCCCTTCGCGTGGATCAAGGGTCAGTGGCTTTCCCTCGAGGCTTTCCCACGAGGCTTTCCCACGAGGCTTTCCCACAGGGCTGTCCCTGCCACCGTGGTGTGAGTCAATTCTCGGCTTGAAAGTCGAAGCAGTGCAGGGAAAACAGTTTCCTGGAATGGACTGAGACATCTGGGGACTCTGGGAATGGTGCACGACCCTGGAGTTCCTCTCGCCTTTCTGGGAGAGCGCCTCCTCTTGAGATGCGAGGGGAACCCGGGAATTCTTTCCCGACCACGCAGGGAAAGAACCTCCTCTCGAGCTAGGAGGGGGAAACGGGGCTCCTCTGGATGTGGGCGGGACTCTTGTGCTTCCTCTCGAGTGGAGACGGGTATGTCGGGGAACTTGTTTCAGTTGCAGCAAGGGTGTTAAGGACCCTTTGAAGTTCAGAGGTTAGGTGTGATTAGCCTCAGACGCCTCAGCGGAAATGGGCCTCATCTCGCCTGGAGGGGAGAACCTCCTGGATTTTCTCGAGTTGCGGCAGGTGCTCTCGACTTATGACGGGGACCTCAGGACCCGCTCTGGTGGCCTCTCAGGAAATGCCAGTCCCCATCGAGTTGCTCGGGGCCTCTCGGATTCCTCTCCCGTTGATGCGGGACTAAGACCTTGTGTGGAGTCAGTGCCGGAACCTGAGGTTTCCACTCCAGTGCTGACATGGATCTTGGGGTACTTCTGAGTCTCCCCAGGGGAGTCAGTCCTCGTCTCGAGTGGGGGCATGCACTGTGCTTTCCTCCCGAACTGTAGCAGCAGTGTCATGCTTCCCTTCGAGTGGATCAATGGATCAGTGCCTTTCCCTCGAGCTTTCCCACGAGGCTTTCCCACGAGGCTTTCCCACAGGCTGTGCCACGTGCCACCGTGGTGTGAGTTGATCCTCGGCTTGAAACTGGAGGCAGTGCAGGGAAAACAGGTTTCCCTGGAATGGACTGAGACATCTTAGGACTCTGGGAATGGTGGCACGACCTGGAGTTCTCTCACCTTTCCTGTGGAGAGCGCCTCCTCTTTAGATGCGACGGGAATGCCAGGAATTCTTTCCCGACCACGCAGGGAAAGGATCCCTCCTCTCGACTATGAGGCGGAAACGGGGCTCCTCTGGATGTGGGCGGGACTCTCGTGCTTCCTCTCGAGTGGAGACGATATGTCGGGGAACTTCTTGAGTTGCAGCAAGGGTGTGAAGGACCTTTGGAAGTTCCAGAGTTAGGTGTGATTAGCCTTGAGACGCCTCAGAGGAAATGGGCCTCATCTCGCCTGGAGGGGGAGAACCTCCTGATTTTCTCGAGTTGCGGCAGGTGCTCTCGACTTACTAGGGGACCTTAGGGACCCGCTCTGGTGGCCTCAGGAAATGCCAGTCCCCATGCGAGTTACTCGGGGCCCACCTGGGATTCCTCTCCGTCGATGGGCCCTAAGACCTTGTGTGGATTCTGCCGGAACCTGAGGATTCCTCTCCAGTGCTGACATGATCCTTGTACTTCTGGAGTCTCCCAGGGGAGTCAGTCCTCGTCTCGAGTGGGGCATGCACGTACGCTTCCTCCCGAGCTGTAGCAGCAGTGTCCCGATCCCTTCGCGTGGATCAAGGGATCAGTGGCTTTCCCTCGAGGCTTTCCCACTAGGCTTTCCCACGAGGCTTTCCCACAGGCATCCCACGTGCCACCATGGTGTTGTCAATCCTCGGCTTGAAAGTCGAGGCAGTGCAGGGAAAACAGTTTCCCTGGATGGACGAGACATCTGGGGACTCTGGAATGGTGGCACGTCCCTGGAGTTCCTCTCGCCTTCTGTGTGAGAGGCCTCCTCTTGAGATTCGCCGGACGCGGAATTCTTTACCACGCAGGAAACGATCCCTCCTCGAGCTAAGGCGGAAACGGGGCTCCTCTGGATGTGGCGGGACTCTCGTGCTTCCTCTCGAGTGGAGACGGGTATGTCGGGGAAACTTTTGAGTTGCACAAGGATGTGAAGACCCTTTGAAGTTCAGAGGTTAGGTGTGATTAGCTCAGACGCCTCAGCGGAAATTGGCCTCATCTCGCTGGAGGGAGAACCTCCTGGATTTTCTCGAGGTGCGGCAGGTGCTCTCGACTTACCACGGGACCTCAGGGACCCGCTCTGGTGGCCTCACGAAAGGCCAGTCACCCGAGTTGCTAGGGGCCTCTCGGGATTTCTCTCCCGTCGATGCCGGCGACTAAACCTTGTGTGGAGTCCGGGCCTGAACCTGAGGATTCTTCTCCAGTGCTGACATGGATCCTGGGTACTTCTGGAGTCTCCCCAAGGGAATCAGTCCTCTTCTTTAGTGGGGGCTATTCACGTGTGCTTTCCTCCCGAGCTGTAACAGCAGTGTCATGCTTCCCGTCCCGTGGATAAGGATCTGTGGCTTTTTCTCGAGGCTTTCCCACGAGGCTTTCCCAAGATGCTTTCCCACAGGGCTGTTCCTCGTGCCATTGTGGTGGGAGTAGATCCTCTGCGTCAAACTCGAGGCAGTGTAGGGAAAACAAATTCGTGGGAAAGCCTCGAGGGAAAGCCACAGATAACGTGATTCACGTGACAGGAAGCATGACACTGCTGCTACAGCTCGGGAGGAAAGCGATTGTGCATGCCCCATCTCGAGCCGAGGACTGACTCCCCTGTGGAGACTCCAGTAGAACCCGAAGTTCCTTGTCAGCACTGGAGAGGAATCCTCAGGTTCAGGCCCGGACTCCACACAAGGTCTTAGACCCCGGCATCGACGGGAGAGGAATCCCGAGAGGCCCCCTAGCAACTCCCATGGGACTGGACTTTCCTGAGGCCACGAGAGCGGGTCCCTGAGGTCCCCATCGTAAGTTGAGAGCACCTGCCACAACTCGAGAAAATTCAGGAGGTTCTGCCCTCCAGGCGAGATGAGGCCCATTTCCGCTGAGGCGTCTCGAGGCTAATCACACTTAAGCTCTGGAACTTCCAAAGGGTCCCTTCACACCCTAGCTGAAACACAAGAAGTTCCCCCGACATACCCGTCTCCACTCGAAGAGGAAGCACGAGGGTCATCAAACATCCAGAGGAGCTCCGTTTCCGCATGGAGCTCGAGATGACGGATACTTTCCCTACTTCTTCGGGAAAGAATTCCCGGTGTTCCCGACGAATCTCAAGAGGAGGCGCTCTCTACAGAAAGGTGAGATGAACTCCAGGGTCGTGCCACCATTCCTAGAGTCCCCCAGATGTCTCAGTCCATTCTAGAGGAAACTGTTTTCCCTGTACTGCCTCGACTTTCAAGCCGAGGATCGACTCACACCACGGTTTCACGAGGTACACCCTGTGGGAAAGTCTCGAGGGAAAGCCACCGATCCCTTGATCCACGCGCCGGGAAGTGAGACACTGCTGCTACAGCTCGGGAGGAAAGCGCTCGTGCATGCCCCCACTCGAGCCCAGGACTGACTGCCCTGTGGAGACTCCAGAATTACTCCAAGATCCATGTCAGCCACTGGAGAGGAATCCTCAGGTTCTGGCCCCGACTCTACACAAGGACTTAAGCCCCCAGCATCGATGGAGAGGAATCCCGAGAGTCACCCTAGCAACTCGCATGGGACTGGCCTTTTCTTGAGGCCACCAGAGCGGGTCCCGTAGGTGCCCGTCGTAAGTCGAGAGCACCTGCTGCAACTCGAGAAAATCCAGGAGGTTCTCCCCTCCCATGTGAGAGGAGGCCCATTTCCGTGGAGGAGTCTCACGGCTAATCACACCTTATCTCTGGCACTTCCAAAGGGTCCTTCACACCCTTGTTGCCACTAAAGAAGTTTCCCGACATACCCGTCTCCACTTGAGAGGAAGCATGAGGGTCCCTCCCAGATCCAGAGCAGCCCCGTTTCAGCCTCGTAGCTCGAGATGAGGGATCCTTTCCTTGCTTCATCGGGAAAGACTTCCCGCCGTTCCCGTCGCATGTCAGGAGGATGCTCCCTCCACAGGAAAGGCAAGAGAAACTCCAGGGTCCTTCCAACATTCCAAGAGTCCCGCAGATGTCTCAGTCCATACCAGAGGAACCTGTTTTCCCTGCCTCTGCCTCGACTTCAGGCCGAGGATCTACTCACACCACTGTGGCACGTGGGACAGCCTTGTGGGAAAGCCTCGTGAGAAAGTCTTGAGGGAAGCCACAAATTCCTTGACTGACGTGACGGGAAGCCTGACACTGCGGCTACCGCGCGGGAGGAAAGCGCACGTGCATGCCCCCACTTCGAGCCGAGGACTGACTTCTCTGGGCAGACTCCAGAAAGTACCCCAAGATCCATGTCAGCACTGGAGAGGAATCCTCAGGTTCCGGCTTCAACTCCACACAAGGTCTTAGGCCCCGGCATCGACCTGAGAGGAATCCCGAGTGGCCCCCTAAAACCTTGCAATGTGACTGGCCTTTCCTGAGGCCACCAGAGCGGGTCCCTGACGTCCCCGTCGTAACTCGAGAGCACGTGCCACAAGTCGAGAAAATCCAGGAGGTTCTCCCCTCCAGGCGAGATGAGGCCCCATTTCCGCTGAGGCGTTTCCGAGGCTAATCACACCTAACCTCTGGAACTTCCAAAGGGTCCTTCACACCCTTGTTGCCAACTCAAGAAGTTCCCCGACATACCCGTCTCCACTCGAGAGGAAGCACGAGGTTCCCGCCCACATCCAGAGGAGCCCCGGTTCCGCCTCATAGCTGGAGATTAGGGATCCTTTCCCTACTTTGTCAGGAGAGAATTCCCAGTGTTCCCATCACATCTCCAGATGAGGCGCTTTCAACCAGGAAAGGCGAGAGGAACTCCAGGGTAGTCCCACCATTCCAAGAGTCCCCCAGATGTCTCAGTCCATTCCAGAGGATCCTGTGTTCCCTGCACTGCCTCGACGTTCACGCCGATGATTGACTCACACCGCGGAGGCTCTTGGGACAGCCTTGTGGGAAAGCTTCGTGTGAAAGCCTCGAGGGAAAGCCTCGAGGGAATGCCTCAGATCCCTTGTACCACGCTACAGGAAGTTTTGACGCTTCTGCTACAGCTTGGGAGGTAAGCCGCACGTGCATGCCCCCAATGAAGACGAAGACTGACTCCCCCTTTCGAGACTCCAGAATTACCCCAAGATACATGTCAGCTGTGGACAGGAATCCTCAGGTTCCGGCCCCGACTCCACACAAGGTCTTAGGCTCCGGCATCGACTGGGAAGGACCCCTAGATGCCCCTAAGCAACTCGCCTGGCGACTGGCCTTTCCTGAGTCCACCAGAGCGGATCTCTGTGGACCCCGTCGTAACTCGAGAGCACCTGCCACAGCTCCGAAAAAATCCAGGAGATTCTCCCTCCAGGGCGCAATGAGGCCCATTTCCGCTGAGGGCATCTCGAGGCAAACCACTCCTAACCTCTGGAACTTCGAAGAGTCCTTCACACCCTTGCTGCAACTCAAGAAGTTCCCCGACATACCTGTTCCTCTTCACTTTCTGCCATAGTTGTGATGTCATCTGCATATCTAAGTTTATGATATTTCTCCCAGCAATCTTGATTCCAGCTCACGTATCTTCCATCCAGCATTTTTCATGATGTACTCTTCATATAAGTTAAATAAACATGGTGACAATATACAGCCTTGACATACTCCTTTTCCTTTTTGGAACCAGTCTGTTGTTCCATGTCTTGTTCTAACTGTTGCTTCCTGACCTGCATACAGGTTTCTCAAGAGACAGGTCAGGTGGTCTGGTATTCCCGTCCTCTTTCAGAATATTTCCCAATTTATTGTGATCCACACAGTCAAAGGCTTTGGCATAGTCAATAAAGCAGAAAGATGGTTTTGTTTTCGGGAACTCTCTTGCTTTTTCAATGATCCTTGATGTTGGCAATTTGATCTCTGGTTTCTCTGACATTTTTTATTCATTTTATTTATTTATTTTTAATTGTTTAGTTTTTATTTTTAAATTTTAAAATCTTTAATTCTTATATGCATTCCCATACATGAACCCCCCTCCCACCTCCCTCCCCATAACATCTCTCTGGATCATCCCCATGCACCTGTCCCAAGCATGATGTATCCTGCGTCAGACATAGACTGGCGATTCAATTCTTACATGATAGTATACATGCTAGCATGCCATTCTCCCAAATCATCCCACCCTCTCCCTCTCCCTCTGAGTCCAAAAGTCCGTTATACACATCTGTGTCTTTTTTTTCCTGTCTTGCATACAGGGTAGTCATTGCCATCTTCCTAAATTCCATATATATGTGTTAGTATACTGTATTGGTGTTTTTCTTCCTGGCTTTCTTCACTCTGTATAATCGGCTCCAGTTTCATCCATCTCATCAGACTGATTCAAATGAATTCTTTTTAACGGCTGAGTAATACTCCATTGTGTATATGTACCACAGCTTTCTTATCCATTCATCTGCTGATGGACATCTAGGTTGTTTCCATGTCCTGGCTATTATAAACAGTGCTGCGATGAACATTGGGGTACATGTGTCTCTTTCAATTCTGGTTTCCTCGGTGTGTATGCCCAGAAGTGGGATTGCTGGGTCATAAGGTAGTTCTATTTGCAATTTTTAAAGGAATCTCTGCATTTTTAAAATCCCTCTTGAACATTTGGAAGTTCACAGTTCATGTGAACTTGGAGAATTTTGAGCATTACTTTACTAGCGTGTGAGATGAGTGCAATTGTGCAGCAGCTTGAATATTCTTTG
Source organism: Capra hircus (assembly GCF_001704415.2). Lineage (NCBI taxonomy): Eukaryota > Metazoa > Chordata > Mammalia > Artiodactyla > Bovidae > Capra > Capra hircus. Next base: position 12,402 of record NW_017211669.1, read on the forward strand.
TCATTGCCTTTCATTGGGATTGGAATGAAAACTGACCTAATGACTAGATGTTTTCAATTGCATATGCTGAAAGAACTGGCTGTGCAGTTTTGAAGAAAAAAAAATCATTTTAACCCATTTTCTCTGAAGTGCAAGGCATATCATGGCCATCCTGAATCAAAAACTCAACTTTTCTTTATGTAGTCATAGTTTCATGCCTAAATTATAGGCCAACTCGTGCTCAAATTGACTCTGATATCAGGGGCAGATCAACTAATAAAAAGCTTGGATTGTCCCTCTGGAGGAAAGTGAGATCTTGTTCCCACGAGAAGAATCTGAAGGGTTAAGGGAACTTGCAAGAGTGGGGAAAGCTTAGTCCATCCTACATGTACCAAAATCTTAAATAAGGCTTATTTACTTTACCGAAGTAAAGAAACAGATGATGAAAACAATTATAAATCAATGAAATGTAAAGAAACTCATAGTCTGTTATCAAAAATTGCATTCTAAGAAAACTTTGTTCTCTTAACCTAGAGAGGAGACTAACTTCCATCTGGTACCAGCTTACCAGAAGACAAACAAACAAACAAAAAATTATTGGTAAGCTTAAAAAAGTATATTCCATATATCTTGAAGTAGCAGTATTTCTGCAAAGGCATCAGTGTGAAACCATAGAGGACATGGTTAAAACCTGATTAAATAGAAATTGACAAAGTAATCTGGTCACTGCTGCGACTTGAAATGCTTTAATATGATAACTAGAATTATAACTGACAGCATTTGACCAGGACATATCAGATTTTCATGGATGTCACATAATTTCTAGGATATCTATACTAGGAACTGAAGGAATCTTTGAACCTAGGAAAGAAAACAACAGTCTCAAAGGCCCTTGCTGAATCATCTATCAGCAAGGAATGTCTTTGCAAGGATCGCAAAGTGAAGGGAAAATACACCGACCTGCCTCTGCAACTTTGGTCCTCTGAGCAGATCTGGAGGTCTCCCTTTGTATAAGCTAACCTGTTCCTTCCAAATAGAGGTTTACAACACCAAACAACTGGCCGCCTATTCTTCCCCAAAGGAGGCTCTCTTTCCCCACATCCTGCGAACTCCCTTTCCCAACCTCCTGGAAAAGCGCTTCTTGCAGTTCCTTTCAGAAAATCCTATGGACGGAAAGCCTGGTAGGCTGCAGTCCATGGGTCGCTGACACGACTGAGCGACTGCACTTTCATTTTCACTTTCATGCATTGGAGAAGGCAATGGCAACCCACTTACTGTTCTTGCCTGGAGAATCCCAGGGATGGGGGAGCCTAGTGGGCTACCGTCTATGGCGTCGCACAGAGTCGAACACGACTGAAGCAGCTTAGCAGCAGCAGCAGCAGCAGCAGTTCCTTTCTTAGGGACAGTTATCCCTGAGATTGGGACCTGGAAAGACAGAGCCACCTCCACACACACGTCTTTTCTGTCCCCTTTCCTCTGGAGGAGAGCTCTAGTGAGCCTAGGTCTGTCAGGAAAATTCTTGGCTTTGACGGGATCACACCCAGTGTGTGAACCTGCATACCCGACCTAGGGGCCACAGGGCACCTGTTTTGCTCGAGTGGGTCCTGGAGGGGTGCAGCATAGCAAGAGCTTAAAAATCCATCCAAATTGTCTTTCTTTACCTCGGAGAGAACGAGTTTGCTCCACCTCCACCCTTTGGCAGTGTGGAGGGAAGAGGGCACCACCCTCTCCAAAGGGGGCATAGGGCCTACCAGGAGAGAAAGGCCCCTTGAGGAGCTGAGCCCAGGTAGGCAGCCAGTGATGTCAAGCACACTCCCGCTGCTTGCTTCTTCATGGGCACTCCCACGATCTGCTAGGAATGTCTTTGCAAGGATCTCAAAGGGAAGGGGAGATACATGGCCCTGTCTCTGGAACTTCAGTCCTCTGAGCAGATCTGGAGATCTTGAGTTGTATAAGCAAACCTGTTCCTTCCAATAAGAGGCTTGCAAACACACGCCTGGTGGTTGCCTCTTCTTCCCCGAAGAAGCCTTTCTTTCCCCACATGCTGTGAACTCCCTGTCCCAACCTCCAAGAATAGCGCTTCTTGCCATTCCTTTCTTAGAGGCAGTTATCCCTGAGCTTGGGGCCGTAGGGAGTAGCCCCACACTCACAGGGAAAGGCAAAGACTCCTCCATACATCTCCTCTATCCCCTTTGCTCTGGAGGAGAGCTCTAGTGAGCCTAGGTCTTTCAGGAAAATTCTTGGCTTGGACAGGATCTCACCCTGTTTGTGAACCTGCATACCCAACCAGGGGCCACAGAGCACCTGTTTCAGTAAAGTGGGCCCTGAAAGGGTGCAGCCTAGCAAGAGCTTGAAAATCCATTCAATTGCTGTTTTTGTACCTCTGACAGAGCGAGCTTGGCTCCACCCTTTGGCAGTGAGGAGAAAAGAGGCATGACACCCTCCCCAAGGGACATGGGGCCTACTTCGAGAGGAAAGGCCCCTTGTGGAGTTGAGGCCAGGAAGGCACACAGTCATGTCAAACACACTCCCACTGCTTGCTTCTTCATGGGCACTCCCGCTATCAGCTAGGAATGTCTTTGCAAGGATCACAAAGGGAAGGGGAGATACACGGCCCTGCCTCTGGACCTCCGGTGCTCTGAGCAAATCTGGAGGTCTCCCGTTGTGTAAGTGAACCTGTTCCTTCCAAAGAGAGGCTTGCAAACACATGCTGGATTGTTGCCTCTTCTTCCCTGAGGGAGGCTCTCTTTCCCCGCATCCTGGGAACACCCTCTCCAAGTGCTGGAAAAGCTCTTCTTGGAGTTTCTTTTCTTAAAGTCAGTTATCCCTGAGCTTGGGGCCATAGGGAATAGCACCAAACTAACAGGGAAAGGCAGGCAACGTCCACTTATCTCTTCCATCCGCTTTGCTCTGGAGGAGAGCTCTAATGAGCCTATGTCTGTTAGGAAAATTCTTGGCTTTGATGGGAACACACCCGGTGTGTGAACCCGCATACCCGACCTAGGGGCCACAGGGCACCTGTTTCACTCGAGTGAGCCCCGAAGTGGTGCAGCTTAGCAAGAGCCTGAAAATCCATTCAATTGCTGTTTTTGTACCTCTGACAGAGCGAGCTTTGCTGCACCCTTTGGCAGTGTGGAGGGAAGAGGACACAACCCCCTCCCCAAGGGGACATGTGGCCTCCTTCGAAAGGAAAGGCCCTTTGAGGAGCTGAGGCTAGGAAGGCACACAGTCGTGTCGAACACACTCCCACTGCTTGCCTCTTCAGGGCCAGTAGCGCTATCAGCTAGGAATGTCTTTGCAAGTATCGTAGTGGGAAGGGGAGATACATGGCCCTGCCTCTGCAACTTCGGTCCTCTGAGCAGATCTGGAGGTCTTGAGTTGTATAAGCAAACCTGTTCCTTCCAAATAGAGGCTTGCAAACACACACCAGGTGGCTGCCCCTTCTTTCCTGAAGAAGGCTCGCTTTCCCTGCATGCTGTGTGAACTCCCTGTCCCAGCCTCCAGGAATAGCACTTTTTGCAGTTCCTTTCTTAGGGCAGTTATCCCTGAGTATGGGGCCATAGGGAGTAGCACCACACACACATGGAAAGGCAGAGCCACCTCCACACATCTCTTCCATCCCCGTTACTCTGGAGGAGAGCTCTAGGGAGCCTAGGTCTGTCAGGAAATTCTTGGCTTTGATGGCAACACACCCAGTGTGTGAACCTGCATACCCGACCTAGGGGCCACAGGGCACCTGTTACACTCGAGTGGGCCCTGAAGCAGTGCAGCCTAGCAAGAGCTTGAAAATCCATCCAATTGCTGTTTTTGTACCTCTGACAGAGCGAGCTTTGCTGCATGTTTTGGCAGTGTGGAGGGAAAGGGCACAACCCCCTCCCCAAGGGGACATGGGGCCTACTTTGAGAAGAAAGGCCCTTTGAGGAGTTGAGGCCAGGAAGGTACACAATCATGTCAAACACACTCCCGCTGCCTGCTTCTTCATGGGTACTCCCGCTATCAGCTAGGAATGTCTTTGCAATGATCTCAAAGGGAAGGGGAGATACATGGCCCTGTCTCTGGAACTTCGATTCTCTAAGCAGATCTGGAGGTCTCCCATCGTATAAGCGAACCTGTTCCTTCCAAACAGAGGCTTGCAAACACACGCCAGATTGTTGACTCTTCTTCTTCTTTGGGAGGCTGTCTTTCCCACATCCTGGGAACTCCCTGGCCCAGTCCTAGAAAAGCACTTCTTGGAGTTTCTTTTTAAGGTCAGTTATCCCTGAGCTTGGGGCCATAGGAATAGCCCCAAACTTACAGGGACAGGCAGGCCACGTGCACATATCTCTTCTGTCCCCTTTGCTCTGGAGGAGAGCTTTAGTGAGCCTAGGTCTGTCCAGAAAATTCTTTGCATTGACGGGAACAACTCCTGCATGTGAACCTGTATACCCAACCTAGGGGCCACAGGGTAGCTGTTTCACTCTAGTGGGCTCTGAAGTGGGGCAGCCTAGCAAGAGCTTGAAAATCCGTTCAATTGCTGTTTTTGTACCTCTGACAGAGCGAGCTTTGCTGCACCCTTTGGCAGTGTGGAGGGAAGAGGGCACAATCCCCCCTGCCTAAGGGAAATGCAGCCTACTAGAGGAAAGGCCACTTGAGGAGCTGCTGCCTCACTTCTCCTCAACTCAATTTTTTGTCACCATTTAATCTACATCATATGAATTTTTGAAACTAATTGTAACTTTTAGAAAAAAAGACTTCTTAGGTATTAACATACTGGTATTTCTAAAAGGGGAAATACTTCTTCCCTAAAACTGTATTAAGAAAATTTGAATGGAATGAAATATGTTTTGATGTAGCAGAATTATTATTTTATCTTTCCAAACCAGCATTTGTTAAATGTTTAACTGCTAATAACTGTCCAGGCTTCCGTGGTGGCTCTGCTGGTAAAGAATCCACCTGCAATGCAGAAGACCCTGGGTTTGATCCCGGTTGGAATGATCCCCTGTAGAAGGGAAAGGCTACCCACTCTAGTATTCCAGCCTGGAGAATTCCATGGACTGTATAGTCCATGCGTTTGCAGAGTCAGACATGACTGAGCAACTTTCACTATTCACTAATAACTGTG
>NW_017211670.1:0-17479 GCF_001704415.2 Capra hircus
GAGGAGCCCTGCGCCCCGCCTGATAGGCGAGTGCACAGCCAGCAGGGAAGCGAGCCTCCTCGGGGAAGAGGAGGCAGCCCAGCCCGTCAAGTTGAAAGCCCTGCTTGCACGGAGCTAAGTGTGCCTCAGTACAGCAGATCTCTAGCTCTGTTCAGAGGCCCGATCTAGCAGAGTTTCATGTCGCCAAGATGCTCTGCCATAGGCGAGCCTTGCGCAGACTTGCCTTGCTTTTAGGCTCCCTCCCCAGGAAGGAGCAGGCTGTGTGAGGCTGGGGAAACACTGGCGCCTTCCTGGCTTCAGCTCTACCCCTGCCTTGCCTTTGCACTTAGTTCCAGCGTCCTTGAGGAGGCTTAGGGGCTGGTGTTGCACACTGCCAAGGGCTCCAGCAGTGAAAGCTCTGTCAGAGGGAAGCGAAGGGCAACAGCAGGCTCCTTCAGCGGTTGCTTGGCCGCCCAGACTAAGCTCCGCACGGAGAGCACCAGGTTCCAAGGGCCCTGGCTGGGTTTTGCATCCCCACACTCCCAGAGGCTGACTCCTGTGTGCCTAGAAAGTGTGAGAGACGTATGTTCCCTAGCACTCTCCTCCCCAGCAGAGACATGTGTTTGGGAGGGCTTAGGGATCGCTGAGTTCCACACTTCCAAGGGCTCCAGCACTGAGAGCTCTGTCGACGGGAAGGGAAGGGCAACTGCAGAGCTCCTTCAGCTGTTGCTTGGCTGTCCAGACTCAGCGCCACATTGAGAGCACCATGCACCAGGGCCCCTGGGTGGTGTCTGCAGCCAGCAGGCTGGCGACTCACTTGTGGTCTCCCATCATTTGCCTGAAATACATAGGTTCCCTAATGCTCTTCTCCCCAGCAGAGCTGTGTGCAGGTTGTTGGGGCCTGCCCCTGCGTGTCTGGGTTCCCCCCACAACCCCAGCTCAGGGGAAGTAACCCCTGAGCCAAGACCTGCAGGAGGCGAGGTATGGCTCCGCCTGGAAGCCGAGTGCACAGGACAAGTGGAAGGGAGCCTCCTCCGGGGAAGAGGAGGCAGCCCAGTCGCCTGCTGCTGCAAGCCTTGCTGGGGTGGAGCCGAGTGCGCCTCCAGTATGGCAGAGCTCCAGCTCCGCTGAGAGCCCTGATCTGGCAGAGTTCCTTGCGCGAGGCTGCTCTGCCTGGGCGAGCCTTGGACTTCCCAGACTTGCCTGGCTTCTAGACTTCCTGCCCAGGAAGGAGCAGTCTGCACGAGGTTGGGAGACGCCACTGGCACCTTCCTGGCCTCAGCTCTGCTCCTGCCTTGCCTTTGCACCTAGGCCCCAGGCGTTCTTGTGGTGGCTTAGGGGCCGGTGGCTTCCACACTGCCAAGGGCTCCAACAGTGAGAGCTCTGTTCGAGGGAAATGAAGGGTATATTTGGAATGCAATCGTTTATCAGATGTGAGACCCACACCTTCACCCTGAACCCCCCCGAGCCCCCTCGCCCTCACCCACCCTCACCCTTACCCTCACCCTCACCTTGAAGCCTTACCCTCACCCTCACCCCTAACCCTAACCCTCACGCCTCACCCCTCACCCTAACAAGTTGGGGGCTGTTCTGCACACTGTAACCTTAACCTTCCCTCACCCGACACCCTATCCACATCCTAACCCTAACCCACTTCATAGTCACGCCCTCAACCCTATACTTACCCTTGAAGTACGTACCTGCATCATCTTCGTTTTGGACACTTCCCATGCATAACAAAAGACAAGGTTGGAATTTCAAACATCGATCCAAGACCCATTATCCACATAAAAGGGATATAAATACTCTGATCACATCATTTAAATCTCTTGCATCACCAAAATACCTCTCCACCACGTATCCAATCGCCATTGATGGATCACATCTATCTCATACATTTTATAACTTAGCAATCAGATACGCACCCGTAATCTGGGTAATTATATACACAGGATATATTGATACCATAAATATTTCAACAAATTCCACTTTCTACGATGAGTTCAATCTTCACAAAAGTAGGATGAACGGCACCTGTTTCCACTAGGATCCATAGCATTGCACAAAGTGACAGTGAGCGTGAAAATCTTAATGATGACCACCGGAAAGAAGGTCAGCACGGCTGATATCACAGATTTTTCAGTGTTCCAATACGACTTCTACCCAAATCCATAAAGAAAGACATATGCATAGGAAACTACAAATTGAAAGCAAGTCTATTGAGATAAATATTGGACATCAATTGTATGAATCTTTAAGGCATCACTGCAGACATTCTTCAGACATTCTTCAAATTCATAGAATGACAACAAAGTATGGCTACGTACAATCCATTCGGTTTTATAAACCACTCATGAATAACCTCACAAGCCATTGAAAAGCCAGATGACACTTTCAAATAGCTTTCGATCTACAAACAAGGCTGTAAGACAGAAAGTTAAAATCGAAATACATGAACTAAATCCTCATAGATATGAAAACATCCCTTGGTAGTGAAGTCGATTCACATTAGTTATTAGGGCTTTCATGCACAGATCCACGGGGCATATACAGAAACCATTCCTCCAACAAAACTGAAGAATGACTTTAAAAATCGCAAACAAAACATGAGTATATGTGTTCACACACTTCATGGAGCAAGGGTTTCTTCGATCTGAAAACTGGCGTCGATGAAGGACTGTGTGAAGAAGACTTCAAAGTCTATTTGGCAAACACAGCCTACGTTGGCTATATTTAGTCCTCAGATGAATGGAATGTCATGAGTACTGGGGCGTTTCAAAGAAGCAGCCTGTGAAGCTCTGGACGCTTATTGGGATGCGTGGTATACCACATTCACACGTTTCAGTAGCATTGGTGCAAAAACGATACACTTCTCAGGGGAAGCTTCTACATGGACTCTTGGGATCAGAGCTCTAACTCATACACACATACTTTTCCTTTGAAAATGATCCTGCATGATAAGCAAACAAAACACTGGGATGAACACCTAGACGGTGAGCTCTGTACTAAATGATTTGAAAGCCAGTAGATGGAATGAGCTGATGAGGAAGACTACAAACGAGTCATCTTCTTCAACTTGGTCAAACTGCTCATAGTCATACAAGTGAATGAAAAGTGGAGCCTGTTGTCATTCAATCTGTTGAAAAGAAAGAGAATAATACAACAAATTAGCAAATCTTATTTTCTTCATAAACATTATATTATTTCTGCACAGCTTTCTTACTGGCATGAATAGAATATCTGCAATAATCACTTGTCACAGTGAAATGGATTCACATTCGATATCGATTCACATCTAGAATTGATGCCATAGCTGTTTGATACTATTGCTTGAGTGAATGCAACTTATGTGACTTCACAAACTACAAACACGACTAACATAATAGGTATTAAAAAACCTTGAGTGACATGAGCGTGAAGACTTAGTAGAGTTGCTCTCAAGAATCATGATACTATTCTTCACTCCAGCCATAGGACTGGAATCTGTACATTAACACCCCTGCAAAAGAAACGGGAAGGATAGAATAATAATAAAGGAACTTCATAACTATATTCCTACTGTCAACATTCAACACTATGTTTTCTTTTCAACTGACTTTCATATTTGGTCTACTGTAACCTCTTCTGTGTTCATTTTATGCTAAACTTATTGCCAACAGTAAAATTACCATATGAGCTCTAATGAATTTTTTTACTTGCAAAGCTAGTGATAGAACCAAAGGCCAATATCTACATCAAACAGGAGGAATGGAATGGAAACTGTAAACAATTTGATGGAATAGCATTTCCGTGCTCCTATTCAGTCAAACGGACATTCAAAAGGATGTGATTTTTCTGAAAGTTTATTTCGGAAACTTGGAAGTGGATGACTGCAAACAATAAAACGAATAATATATTGATACATAATACGAATAATATACAGTGGGTCATTCTTTTTTCTATTCTGCCACAGCTAACTGACTGGAAGTCAGTTGTCGTAACTACTACTAACAGAAGACCCTCACCGATGAGTGAAGATATATAGGAAAATCCATAATAGATCTAAAAACCGTCAAAGATAAAATGGTCATGAAAAAATACAGTGACAGTTTAGTTGGTATAAGAAACAGGATGATTATGAAAGCAAAGCCAACAATCATGGATAGGCCATGGAAGCCCGTGGCTGTCACGAGTGTTGACTTGTATCCTTCATCTGAGGTTGTTAAAAGTGCGTGGTAAAATCCAGAGGTTTGCAGCAGTGGTAACCTCCTGAGCAGACTGAAATCCAAAGGGTTTCCAGAATATCCTGACGATTTCCATCTACTAGGCTGTGGTGAGCTCAAGCAATACATACTCCAGAGGACAGAAGACAGACGTCTACTGCACTTAGGGAGAAAGGGAATGTTGCTGCTCGGCCTAGTACAAGTGTAGAAGCAACACCTCGGTGATTCGATCTTTAAAGACTCCATACATATGAGAAAGACTGGTATGAATAATCCTTCAGAAGCGCCTTCTCAGACCTCCTCCCATCATAAGCACAAGCATAATGAAAACACTGAGTTTTCATGGGCTCACGCAAAATTAGACTCACTTATGACTTTGCTTTGAGAAGAGTTGAACTACTCATTGTTTAAGAGAAATGACCCTTTCTTCTCTGAAGACTTGTGAATCATTCATAGGGTGTGGTGAATAAACTACTTAAGGATCTAATCCATAAAAATGCGATAGGCTAAGCACAGAGATGTTTTTCTCCCTTTCTCAAAGGATGGAACATTTTGTATTTGCACTGACTTTATGTCTTGACTTCATGTACAATTAGATATTGATTTTTTTAGTTGACATACAATAGGACTAAAAATATCGATATAATACTGATAACTCATGTTGGTATGTGTGGTTGTCACATAGGATTCACAGGAGATTTAGATTCACAGTTGTCAACGTAAAGGATGAATGCTATTTAGCTTCTTCGTGACTCTAGACCACGAATGAAGAGTTTTCCTCAACATATTTCACTGAGGGAAATACAAGGATGATAGGCATAATACTATGCTTCGACTCACGGATATCGAAGCATTGTTCACAATACAGATCTGATTTTCGAAATCAGGGTTCTTTCAGTGTCCTTGAACAGCATTTGTTTTTCTGGATACAGAAGAAAAAAACTCATGAGTATCAAACTGGTTCCCAGAAAACATGTGTATGAATTGTTATCTTCCTGAACCAGGGATCAAACCCACATCACTTCCACCTCCTGCACTGGTAGGCAGAGTATTTCTTTATCAACTGCGCCACCTGGGAATCGACATACATTTCAAGGACCACTGCCATCAGCTTCTACTGTTCATGACCAAACTAGGAGAAACAACATTGGAAGAAGGACTCATAAGGGTACTCATAGGAAGTACTCATAAGTCAAGGAACCGTTCTACTGGGTCCTCTCGTTATTACTGGGACAAGTCAGTTCCTCCGATGATGATGGGTATAACTGAAAAATTATTACAAATGCATGGGATGCGATGTCTACATGATAAATGTGTTCCTCTTATACTATTGCTTCAGGGATGTCTACTTCCGCATGAACGACTGCACTACAAGGGATGCCTGCTATTCCAGCTCAAGCAACAGATAGTCAAGTGCAGATCATTGTCCTTTGTTGAAAATAATCAGCAGTTTGTCAACATAGGGAACATGCCGAGGAACCCTTGGGATGGAACTCTAAAAACAGGTTGGGCCCTCTTTTTGCCAGGCCCTGCGATAAAAATACAAATCAGAAAAAGAAAAATAGCATCGGTTTTGTCAGGACTTCCTCATCTTTTCTTTCTCGGTAGCAGGAAGCAGACATTGAGGCCAGAGGACTGCAGGATTTCATTGTGAACTAACGTTGGGTGGGGTGGAGGCTCATCACTCTAGTAAGAATGTGGCTCACTAAAACGGAATTTCATTCACTTCATGGACATAGAGTTCTAGAATCCTTCATTAAGGAATTCAATAAGCTATATTTCCTTACACCTTCACAATCTCTTGGTTTACAAGAATGTCAATTGCTAGTCCAGCACTTATACAATGAGTGTTACAGGTAGTATGAGTGTATAAATGATGACGAGCAATGACAGGAAGTTTATTTATTCTCTGTTTGAATTCTTGAGTTTTTATATAATTTTTTATAATATCCTTACAGATGTGAATATTTTAGTGACATGTATAAATACACGTTGAGTAGTGCTATGATAACTCATAGTGTTGCCACAATAAATATCATGGTTATTATGTGCTTTTCATATATTCCTTTGGAGATTCTCTTGCATTACACATCATCATAAGATATTTAATAGTTTCCTAAACTGTACAGTAGGTCCTTGTGGCTTCTTTTATATATGGTAATGTATTTGTTAATAATTCAAACAAAAACTGGTACACAAATATTCATAGTGACATTCACAATAGCTCAAAGGTAGAACTCATTCAAGTGTCCGTTGGTGGGAGACTGAATATGCAACGCAAGGTATATTCAGAAGCTTGAACGGTATTCCACCATACAAAAAAGTACATTAAATGGTGCTGCCACTCTGCAAGACATTACACAAATGACTCCAAAACGAACACGTGGAAGAAATACATAGTTCGATTCCAATTCATGCTATGTACCCAAAAGGATTGGGAAAGGGGGCTGAAAAAAAATGGATACTCCTTCCGTCATACTCACAACAGCATGATTCACACTGGCAAACAAACAGAAGCAATCGAAGTGTCCATGGCAGCCAATTCCATAAACAAACTGTGGTATACACACAATGGAATCTGATTCGGCCCTTCAAAGTCAGTAATTCTGACAATGCGACCAATGTGGACAAACCTTATGGTCATTAGATTAAGTGAAATAAACCAGACCAAAAAAAGACAAACGTTCTGTGATTCCGCTCATATGAGATATCCAAACAAGTCAAATCTGTCAGAAATAGCAGAAAGTGATTCCGACCGATCGAAAAGAGTTCATGTTTCATGGACCTCAGTTTCCCTTGGAAAAACTGACTTCCCATCATATCTCCAAAACCAATTAGACAAATAACTGGAAGCTATATCCAGTCAAATGAATGTAGACATAAATGTTACAGTGTACACCAAACTCACTCAAACTTCTCAACAGACAAAAGGCAAAACTGTATCTGTGGCACCTCAGCTTAGCTTAAAACTGTATCTACGGTACCTCACTTCTGCTTATAAAATTTAACAACAACAACAACACACTAAAGGCTATCCAAAAAAGGATAGAAAACACATATAACATCAACTTTAAAAAATTAGAAATTGAAACGGTGAAAAACCTTATTCACAAAACTTAAACACAAGCCACAGGAAACTATATTTATAAAATAGATATCTGATAAAGGATTGTTCTCCAAATATACCAAAAAATCTAGAACAATCTCATAAAATATGTATACACCTAAACACCTGGCCTACAAAAATATAAAGATAGTAAATAAGCCTATCAAAAAGACTCAAAACCACATAGCATTAGGAAATGACAAACTAAAATAACAGTGAGGTAGCACTGCACACCTATTAGATCCAGTCAACTCAAGAAAAGGGGGTAGGGCACAGCTTCTCCGGTGGCTCAGTGGTAAAGAATCTGCCTGACAATGCAAGACACTCTAGTTCGATCCCTTACCCCAGAAGATCCCACAAGCCACAGAGAAACATAGCTGGATTTTTCCACAGCTAAACAAGGCTCACCTGTGACCTGAATCCTTCATGTCCAGCACTTACTAAACAGCTTTGAAAACATGTCCAGACAAAAAAGGATCGCATGATTATATACAACAGCTCGACTTGGAATCACTACAAACTTTCAAATATCAGGATGTCTTCAGTAGATGACAGTGTAAACAAATGGGGATACATGCAAAGTGAAGGGGAGCAAATGCTACCACAAAATATACCACCTCAGCATGAGGATTAGTTGGACCCAATTAACTTTTATTTTTTTAGAGGACACATGATCATCTCTGAAACCCAAGTTCAAGACAGCTCTTCTGTGAGTCACATTTACCAGAGAAATCTCATTTCAAAGGAATCCTCTCTATATGCCAGATAGAAGGATGAGACACAGTCTTTTGAAACTCTTTTTTCTTTTCTATCGATAGGGAAAGCTAAGCCGTAAATCTGCACAGCCACCATACCCTTCCTTTCCTTTGGTTGTATTTTTTTAAATATTTGTTTCTGTTTTCATTTGGCTGCGCCAGGTCAACCTTCATTGAGGCAAGCCAGATATTTAGCTACAGCATGCAAATTCTCTGTTGTGGCATGGGAGATCTAGTTCTTGGATCAGGAAATGAACCTGGGCCTCCTTCTTTGGGAGTGTCCAGTCTCAGCCACTGGACCACCAGGAAGTGCCTGTTTTGTTTTCAGATGAAGATGGAATCTAAGGTGATATCTTGGGCCATTTCAGTCACTGACTCAGTTTCCTGAGTTTGTCCAAAGCACGCACAAGGTGCACATTATTAAACTGGTTTGCAAAACAAGAAAAGGTTGTCTGCTACAACACTGTATGCTTACAAATATCTAAATGGTAAATGGCATAGTATTGATTTTTCATTACTATGGGGGGAGAAAGAATGCAGGATTCATACATGTTACAACACGAATAAATATTCAAACCATCTTCAGTGAAAAAAAAAATCCACATAGAAAAGGCCACCCAGAACCCTTATTCACCATGTCTGCTTTCAATCCATCAAGTTTGTCCAAATAACTGAAAATCTCAGTAACACTCTAAATAAAGAAAAAAGGATGAAGATGGAAACAAAAGATATATTCATACACTTGAACATTGCAAAGTGGAAGTGGGGCGGTGGATTACATTATAACGTAGATACCATATGATTTCCTGATTTTGGAGATTATGTGCTGGTTCTGCAGAAGGTACCCAGTTTTGGATAAAACACATAGAGTCTTTTAGATGATGTGGCAAATGCTAGCACTTGTTCCCATTGCTAGGCATTTTCTGTACATTTTAAATGACTGGAAAGTATACTAGGTTTCAAAACAACCATGTCAATACCACAAAAGAAATTTAGAGTAGACAGGCAGGAAGCTTTCTGATACAGGCCAAGACTTACCCAGACGAAGTTCAAGGGAAGCTGCGATGCTCACTGCCCTTGAAGGAGTCCACGTGGAATGAAGAAGTACTGTGGGAAGTCTCTTAGTAACCACCATGTCTTGGGTCCTCTGGATGACCTACTGCAGGAGAAACAGATGTTACAGATAAAACGTTCCACATCACTTCACAAAATGTTGTTAGACTACTTTCAGTAAAGCTGAATCATTTGGGATCAATTTACAATCATATAATAGACTACCATTTACAGTCCAAAAATCACTTGCATTTCTAGACACTCATAACAATCAGAAAAAAAAATTAAGAAACTCCCACTTAAATAAAACATCTAGCAACAAACTTAATCAAGAACATAAAAGACCAGTAGTCAGAAAACTAGAAAGCACTGATAAAGAAACCAAAGAAAACACAAATACACAGAAAACTATTCCACGCTCATGCACTGGAACAATGAGGAATTAAAAGGTCCATTCCAACCAAAGTCATCAACAAATACACGGACTGCAATCACAAAATAACATTCAATGGCATTTTTCACAGAAATAGAAATATTCCTCATATTAGACTGCTACTGTTGACCAGGACCTTAAACGGCCAAAAAGACTCTGAGAAAGAGGAACACAGCTGGAGGCATCTTCCTAACCCTCTTCAAACTACATCACGGAGCTGTAGTGACCACCACAGTGAGGAACTGGCAGGAACACAGACACATGGACTCCAGGAGAGAATAGAGAGCCCAGAAACGAACCCACATGTACATGGTCAGTTCCTGAAAATCAAAACCAGGAACGAGCGAAGAGGAAAGGACAGTCTTCTCAAGAAACAGTGACAGGAAAACGGCCACCTACACGGAAGAACATCAGTGTTCATCCTCTACATCATCTAACGCAAATCTAACTGAAAACCCACCGCTTTGCACACGGAGCTCTTTCCCCCTGAGTCCTCCGAGATGGACCTCCAGTCAGCCCTCAGCTGGACACAGGAAACGTCTACTCCGTCCTCATTTTTCGCTCTTGCAGCGCCTCCCTGCTGGTGGGCACTGAGGCAACCCTGCTCCTCTCAGCCTGGATGCAGCCCTGTTATCCAGAAGCCTGAGCCCTGATGGTCCTGAGGAGACAAAGCTCCCGCCAGCTGCTCACGGGGCAGAGCCTAAAGGCAAAGCGTCCTGCGCCCGCGGGTCAGAGGGGGCTTTGGCGCCCCCCCTGCGGGCCACAGGAGAAGAGCGGGCAGCCCCGGCGCTCACAGACCTCAGAGGGCTCACCCAGAAGCAGCTCTGCTGCGAGCACTCAGACTGGAAGCCCAAACTGAAATGGAGCAGAATAGCTCCATGACCCTCCGCAAAACATGGCTAAGGAACAATCAGAGCCTGTATGGAATGCAGCCATAAAAAGGAACACATGTGAGTTTGTTCTAATAAAGGGGAGGGAAGTCAGTCAAAGAGAGAAAAACATGGAATCTAGAAGGATGGTACTGACGAGTCTGTTCACAGAGCAGCAATGGAGGTGCAGACATAGAGAACAGACTTCCAGATGAGGGTGGGGAACAAGAGGGAGAGGGTGAGATGAATGGAGAGAGCAGCATGGATGCAGGTACACCAACCTTTGTAAATAGACAACCAATGGGAATTTGCTGTATGATTCAGGGAACTCAAACTGGGGCTCAGTAGTAACCTAGAGAGGTGGGAATGCGTGCGAGGTGGGAGGGAGATTCCAGAGCAAGAGGACATAGGTACACCTATGGTCAATTCATGTGGATGTATGACAAATCAAACCAATATTGTAAAGCAATGATCAATCAACTAAAAAGAAATAACTGTTTAAAAAAATATGAACATACACACAAACTTTGCAACAAGGTAACTCCATTTTAAAAACTATTGAAATTTTTAGAAAACTACAAACGTTCTACATGACCTTCGGTCTGGTGATCAGGTCTAACATACACAAAACAAGCCAACTTACCCAATTATGAATACAAATGAGTTAACACATTGCCTTTTATCATTTCATACATTTACCCTGTGGAGGACCTTACTCGAGAGAACCAAAAAGAAACTGCTAAATGAACCACGGACCACCCACCCTGGCCAGGCAACAGAGAAAAGAAAACACTTGCAGGAGTCATCTCACAACAGGAGGTCCTGGGAAGGAACAAGGAACGAACAAGCTACCACCAACCAGAATTCTGGAGAGGTCAGGAGATGGGAGGCTCCAGTTCAGAGGTCCTACCAACCTCCCAGGATGCACTTCGCTGGAATCCATCTCGGCTGAGTGATGCGTGTGCCCCCAAGAAGGATCCCAATTCAGAATGCCTGGCAAGAGACAAACCAGAAATGAACCCGATGACCATAAAACCTGAGAGTGCGAGCCACGTGACAGAGTGGTTCTCTCCGTTTCCCTCACCCTCCTGCCCTCCACCCCGGCAGCCCTTCCCAATGAAGCCTCTCGCTTGGACAGCACTCCTCTCCTCAGACAACTCATTGCCCAGTGTCAGACAAGAACTCACTCTCAAGCCCTGGAAGGGAACCCCCTTCCTTCATCAAAAGCAATATCCAGGAGAAAAGAGCTTCCAAAACGCTATCTTGCAG
The DNA here is from genome assembly GCF_001704415.2 of Capra hircus. Taxonomy (NCBI): domain Eukaryota; kingdom Metazoa; phylum Chordata; class Mammalia; order Artiodactyla; family Bovidae; genus Capra; species Capra hircus. The sequence goes on from NW_017211670.1 coordinate 11,667, forward strand.
AGAAGGAAATCAGACAAGGCAATGGCAGCCCGCTCCAGTACCATTGCCTGGAGAATCCCACGGACAGAGGAGCCTGGTAGGCTGCAACCCCGGGGTCACTAAGAGTCGGACACGACTTCACTGAGTGACTTCACTTTCACTTTTCACTTTCATGTACTGGAGGAGGACATGGCAACCCACTCCAGTGTTCTTGCCTGGAGAATCCCAGGGACAGAGGAGCCTGGTAGGCTGCTGTCTATGGGGTCGCGCAGAGTCAGGCACGACTGAAGCGACGTGGCAGCAGCAGCAGAGAAGGAAATGGCACCACCTGCAGTACTCTGGTCTCAGAAATCCTAGGGACAGAGGAGCTTGGTGGGCTACAGTCCAAAAGCAGGGCATTTCTGACGGGAGGAAACAGTCCCAGGGAAGCTGAGCTGCTCACCAAAGGCCCCAGAGCTTTGGATAGCACACCAGAGCTGTGGCTGAGGATTCCCAGCTGCCATGCCTCTTGATCCTGGCCTCTTTCACTAGATACGTGTGTGGAAAACTAGAATCTCAAATATGCCCTGGTGGTTCCATAGTCAAGAATCCACCTGCCAGTGCTGGAGATGCATGTGCGATCCCTAGGATGGGAAGATGCCACATCCTATGGAGCCCGTGTGCCACAACTGCCGAGCCTGTGCTCTAGATCCTGGAAGCCACGATGCCGAGTTCACATGCCGCAGCCACTGAAGCCCGTGAGCCTGTGCCCCTCAACAAGAGGACACACTGCAGTGAGAAGCCTGCAAACCACTCGTTATGGCCCATGCTCACCAAAACTAGAGAAAAGCCCACACACAAAGATGCAACACAGCCAACAATCAATACAACTCTTTTCCTAAACAAATGCACATCTGACAAAGAAACTGTACTCGAATTGTCCAAGAACACTAGAGCAAACAAGCCCATTCATAATTGGTAACGACTGAAATAGACACCTGGCCACTGAGGGTATACTGATAGTAAACTATCATACAAAAACATACTCCAAGATACTGGTGCGATGCACGCAGAGCCCCCTTTGAAAGACAATCTGACAGTTTTTTTTTTTTTTCAGTAACCACGTGGGACAAGCACTGAATTCTGTGTATGACAAGCGGTGGAAGCCAGGTATCTTACCATTGGAAGGCAAAGTTCCAGATAAACAAAAGGAAACGTTACAATGTCCATGTCGTGGTGGATCAGGTTGGAGACATCATCACAAATTACCTTTAACTGAATATGTTCAAAGGTGAGCTGGAATACATGGAGATATATCTCCATGTATTGTCAGCTGAGCATATTGAGCTCCTACATGTATGTTTTAAATATCCTTCTCTAATAAAAGGGAACAGGAAACATCTCCGATGGCCTGGTGGTAAAGAAGCTGCCTACCGATGCAGGGAACACGGGTTCAATTCCTGTGTAGAAGAATTCCACACGCCCAGGGGCAATGAAGCCCTTGAACAACTCTTGACGTTTGCATGCTCCAGAGCCCAAGTTCTGCACACAGAGAAAGCACTGCAATGAGAAGCCATGCACAGCAACTAGAAGGTAGCCTCTGCTCACTACAACTTAGACAAAGGAGCAATAAAGACCCAGCACAGTCAAAAATAATGTTCATGTTAAAAAAAGGACCAGTTCTTTGAAGAAATGACTGAGACTAGGGGTGCGACTGTAAATATATGAGCCAGGGTCATCTTCAATTATGAGAAATTAAAAGAAACTAAAGACAACTATCAAAGCTGTCCAAACGGATACAAATGAATGACGACACAGTGTTATCTGTATACACCAGCAAATAACAATCTGAAAGGGAATTGAAACAAACAATTCCCCTTCATATCATGTCAACATTAATAAAAGACTTTGCTATGGATGGAATGAGGATGACAAGACTGGCACACTGGAAATGATACATGATTGCCTGAAAAATACCCTCAAGCCATGGACAGAGGACTCCATAGCGATGACAAGACTTCAGTTGGCAATACCGTGGAATGCATCTGCCATCTGAAATGAAGATTCAATATGAATTACAAAAGGCTGAAAGGTGGCTGCTAAACCACAAAAGATGCCAGCATTCTTGGCCTCCAGAGGAGAATTCAATCCAGGGCAAGTGACGAAGCTTGATGGCTCAGAGGTTTTCTTGTGAAAAAGTTTGATTCAAGTAGAAAAGAGATCGAGAGAGCTGCTGACGTAGACATTCAAAGGGGGAAGAAAGAGTACCCCCTGCTAGTCTTTAGCCAGATGGTATACAGCCACTAGCAGTCCTGCTAAGGAAAGAAAGACAATGTCTCAGAAGAATGGCACCAGGCCCTCACCCACAGCATGCATTGAGATCACATTGGCAGCAGATGAGTCATCCCAGGCCAGGAAAATGATGGACATGAATCTTGAAGAAAGGCAGATTTCCAAGCAAATATATAGTTTCATTCACAGAGGTTAAGAGAACCAGGTATGAGTAAGACAAACCGGTTTGTCGAGTCGTTTCTGAGCCCCTTAGGGGGAACTGACCTGAAGACATTAACATACCTTAAGACAAAACATTTCCATAAGAACAATGCATTGCTTAGTTCAAGGTTTGAAGAAAAGTTAAATTCAGGTGGTAGCCAGGAGGTTGTCATGGCAACACAGAATTTTCAGAGAAACCCTTCTTTTACATTTTGTATCAAGATGGAGAAAAAAAAACCGCAGCCCTCTTTGGTCTCCTCCTGCCTCTTAAGAGAGAGAAAAAACGTCTGACACTTGCAGTTTATTTTCTCTGTCTGGAGACCCCTGGCCTTCCTGCCTGTTATCCTCTCCAGGCCTGTAGGAAGCAATCCACTCGGCTGGCTTGGGAAAAGCGCGCGGGTCTGAGCTGTATGCAAAGGGGTGAAGCGGTAAAACCCTCGGCCCCAAAGGCGAGGCTTTTCTGCGATCGCCATTTCAGTCGGCTCCGAGACTGGCAAACAAAGGGCAGAAGACATGGTTCCTGCTCCCGCCGAGTCCGAGTTCCCTTACCTGTGGTCCACAGCCCTGCGCTCTGCTCGCTGGATGCCAATCGACGGGGACCCAGGAGCCCACGAAACGAGCAGTCCCAGCTGCAATGGCGAGCCCTGAGAGCACAACTGGGGACCCCTGGCCCCGAGGCGCCGCCATGTTCACCCCGCCCCAGACCCGCTCCCGTGAGCCGCGCCCTGACCAGCCGCCCAGGCTCGCCCGCCCCCGACGCGCGCACGGTGCGCCCCGCCCCCACGCCCCTGCCAGGCCAGGCCCGCGGGACCGCGACTGCCCTCCCAGGGGAAACACAAGGACAAGCAGATCCACCCCACCGAGACAACCCAAGCTTTTTCTCAGCTCATCTGTCTATGGATTTAGGGATAAGAAGCAAAGATGACCTAGGACAGCCATGATATTCTTATAGAGCCAGACCCTGGCGCGCAGAGGCTTGAAGAGGGCCCGGGAGCGCTGCCTTGAAACCAGCAAGCCTCTGTAGCATAGCGGTTAGGCAGGCTGGTAAGTCAGGCAGACTAGGGTCTGTAGGTCAGGAGTTCAAGTCCCGGGTTTAACCTCTTTCCCTTTTAGGGGGCGGGGGACCACAAGAGGCGGGCTCTAGACCAGAAAAAGTTTCTTTTTGATTTTAGAGGTTTATTGTGAAGCTTAGGGTTAGGGTTCGGGCAACCCCCCAACTCGCTCGGGTTCGGGTTCGGGGGTTAGGGTTAGAATTCGGGGAACCCCCTCTTCTTAGAGTTCGGGTTTGGTTAGGGTTCAGGTCAAGGGTCAGGGTTCAGGTTACGGTTAGGGCTTAAAGTGAGCGCTAATGGGGCCCATAGTTCTTTATTAGCCTGCCTGGCGGGCCGAGCTTGAAGAGTGCCTGGGAGCAGCATGAAACCCGGGGGGCTTTGTTAGCATAGGCGGTTAGGGCTGACGGGCCGAGTAAACATGCAATCTGGCTTTGTGGGTCAGAAAGTTCCAGTCCGGGCTTGCCTTTTTTGCTTGAGCGGATGGGGACCGCAAGGGCGGGGCCTTAGGCCAGAAAAGTTTCTTTTTCCTTTTAGAGTTTTATTGTTAGGGTTAGGGTTAGGGTTACAGGGTGCTTGCGGCATCCCCTCAACTTGTTAGGGTTCAGGTTCAGAGTTCGGGTTACGGGAATCCCTCCCTTCTTAGGGTTTTGGATTCGGGTTCGGGTTAGGGTTCAGGGTTCGTGGTTTGGGGTTTGGAGTTCAGGGTTTGGGGTTCCGGGTTCGCCGGTTCTCGTTTGGGGTTTGGGGGTTCCGATTAGGGGTTCAAGGTTCAGCTTAGGGGTTTGGGGTTTGGGGATCAAGTTATGGGTTTCTCGGTTCAGATTAGGGGTTTGCAGTTGAGGTTTGGGGTTGAGGATCGGGTTAAGGGTTGGGGGTTTGGGGCTCGCGGTTTGAGTTGGGGGCTTGGGTTTGGGTTTGGGATCAGGTTAGGGGTTCTCGGATTGGTTTAGAGGTTCGCAGTTGGGGGTTGGGTTTGAGGTTAGGGTTAGGGGTTTGGGGTTTGAGGTTCACCGGTTGGGGTCGTGGGGATTTGGGATTCGGGTTAGGGGTTTGGGTTCGGCGGTTTGGGTTTGGGGTTTGGGTTAGGGGTTCGCGGTTAGGATTTGGGGTTTGGGGTTCGGGGTAGGGGATTCTCGTTCGGGGTTAGGGGTTGGCAGTTTACGGTTAAGGCTTAGGGGTTTGGGGTTTGAGTTTGGGATTTGGGTGAGGGGTTCGCGGTTTGGGGTTCCAGTTATGGGTTTGGGGTTTGGGTTGAGGGTTGGGGGTTGGGGATTAGGGGTTCGGTTTCTGGGTTGACGGTTTGGGTTAGGGATTAGGGTTTAGGATTTGGGTTTGGGGTTTGGGGATTCGGGTTTGAGGTTCCGATTAGGGGTTGAGTATGTGAGGTTTGTGGTTCGGGGGTCGAGATTTGAGGTTTGGGGTTTGGGGTTCAGGGGATTGGGTTCATGGTTTGGGGTTGGGGTGTGAGGTGCAGTTTCGAGTTTTGCTGTTCGGGTTAGGAATTAGGGGTTGGCAGTTCGGGGTTCGGCTTAGAGGTTTGGGGTGTGCGGTTTTGGATTTGAGGTTTGGGGTTCCGGTTAGGGGTTTGGGGTTTGGGGTTCGGGTTAGCAGTTTGGAGTTTGGGTTTGGGGGTTGGGGTTTCGGGGTTTAGGGTTCGGTTTTGGTGTTTGCGGTTTGGGATTGGGGTTTGGGATTTGGGGTTCAGGTTAGGGGTTTGCGATTCGGGTTAGGGGTTTGGGTTCGGGTTCGGGGTGTGGGGTGGGGGTACAGGTTAGGGGTTTGGGTTCAGGGTTTGGGGTTCGGTTTAGGGGTGTGCGGTTTGGGTTTGGGTTTGGGGTTCGGGCTAGTGGTTTGGGGTTCGGGGTTGGGTTCTGGATTGGGGTTCGGAGTTATGGATTCGGGGTTTGGGCTACGTGTTTCAGGATTTGCGGTTCGGGGCTTGAGGGTCGGGGTTTGGGTTTGGGGTTTAGGGCTCGGGTTAGGGTTTGGGTTAGGGTTAGGGGTTCACGGTACGGGTTAGGTGTTTGGGGTTCGGAGTTTGGGGATTGGGTTAGGGGTTTTGAGTTCGGGTAAGGGTTTGGAGTTCCCTGTTCAGGGTTTGGGGTTTGCGGTTGGGATAGGGGTTCAGATTCAGGATATGGGGTTTGGGGTTCGGGTTCCATGTTTGGGTATGTGGTTCGGGGTTTGGGTATGTGGTTCATTGTTTGGGGTTTGAAAGCCCTCCTTGCAGGGAGCTAGGTGCGCCTCCAGTACGCTGCTCTGCCAGAGCCTTGCCCAGACTTACCTGGTTGCACACTGCCAATCAGCAGT
>NW_017211671.1:0-17478 GCF_001704415.2 Capra hircus
CAGAGCTTTCCTCCTCTTATGCCTCGTATGTTTCTTCGTACTGCAGAAAAGCAGAGTTCTTACTTCAAAGCAACTCCACTCACAGTTTGCCCAGAGCAAGGGCAAAAAAACTTACTATTTCTCCTTTTTGTGAATGTTGACTCCCTAGCTATGGAGTGTCATCTCGATTATCAGCACTCTGCCCCTGGATGGAGAGTGGTTGCCCTTTTCCAGCGGTGGGTCAACACCAGGCAGAGGAAGGAGGGTCACTAACCCGTCTTCTGCTCAATTCTCCATGTGCTCCTCACCTTTCATACCTATCCTGTTGCTTCAACAGCATCTGAAGAAGAGGCTGAGGAAAATATTTTTACCTCCAATCTCTCCCAGTCACCAGTCCTCTTTATAATCCATTTATTCTTATGCCTTATATTTCTTTACTCAAAATGTCTATGAAAGTTTCCCAGGAACATAAATTATTATGTGATATAACATGGCCTTCACAGAGTCATCCTGTAGATTAGAAACTAATCATTTCTTAACCTTAATTCTGAAATCCTGGACTCATTGGCTGAACGGCCATTGTGTGCTGAAGGCTCTCTGGAACAATTGCTCTCATGACAGTCCCTACACACCTGTTTCATGTGGACTACCAAACTGACTCAAAGAAACCTTCAGAAATTCCAGAATGTTCAGGCGTGATTTTGCCATTAAGACTTTTCTATTAAAAAGTGGTATCATAAAAGACAATGTCTGATTTTATTAGCTAATTTAGGATGTTAAAAAATCTTTCAATAATATAGTGTGATAAGAGAAAAAGTGTCCACTTTCCTAGCTAAAATAATTTTACCAATGTTACTAAAATTAAAATCAAAATCAGTTATATTGGTTCATAAAGTGTGGGAGTTTATTATATTATTATTTAATGTTAAAGCATTAGTGTTATGTACTTTAATAGATTTTAGGCTTCCATTTTAGAGAAAGTTTTCAGAGAAAGTTTCTTGAACATTCCAAATTGTTTCTAATGTGAATTATTTTTCTAAATGATAGAAGTTTCATTAAAATTAAATCAAATTCAAAATGATTCCCCTATATCTTTTGTCTGTGCAATTTTAATTTGGAACATTGTGAATATTTTCTACCTTCAAAATGATTGAACTATGAAGAAAGTTTATATTTGATAAGCTATAAGTATGATTTATGTTTGGAATTTAGCTCTTTGGCACCATTATTAAACTTATAGACAATAATTGTATTGCCTCTAACTATATTGAAAAGCTGGGTGGTCACCTCCCCAGGTGACCCTAGTGGTAAAGAACCCGCCTGCCAGTTAAGGAAAACTTAGAGATGTGGGTTTGATTCCTGGGTCAGGAAGATCCCCTTGAGGAGGACGTGGCAACCCACTCCAGTGTTCTTGCTTGGAGAACCCCATGGATAGAGGAGCCTGCTGGGCTATGATCCGTAGGGTCGCAAACAATCGGACACAACTGAAGTGACTTAGCATAGACGCATGTTGAAAAGCTCCACACAGTAAGATTTCAGTTAACTGATGCTCTATCTCTTGTGTACTCAGTCATGTCTGACTCTGTGACCCCATGGACTGTAGCCCTCCAAGCTCCTCTATCCATGGGATTTTCCAGGCAAGAATACTAGAGTGGGTTGACATTTCTTCTTCCAGGGATCTTCTCCATTCAGGGATTGAACCCATGGTCTCCTGTGTCTCCTGCATTGGCAAGCGGATTCTTTACCATTGACCCACCAAGGAAGCCCATATATACACATACTCACAGTTTAATTTAGATCTATAATTGAAGTGGAGAATTTTGAATGACTGTTAGTAACAGCAGAACAGTGTCAGACAAAAACATGTTATTTATATCCTCTAATTAATTTATCTATAATTACAGCAGCTATCCCACTTATGAAAGTATTTCACAAACTTTCTTTATTGCCACATGTAATACTATAATAAATATTTGGTTATTTCACTTTGTTGAATCAGACATGTGTGATAGTGTGAAGGCATTCACTCACTCTTGTTATAGGTAGTCATTGCTAGGCAGACTAAATTCTAAACCATTCGTCTCTTCTTAAGAACCCCCTCATTTTCCTTCTACTGATTTTAAAGAGAAAACTCCTCTCTCTGTTTCATTACAAGGAACTTTTTTCTTAAAGTGTTCAACTTATTTAATCTAAATTTTCTGTCTGATAATGTCTGTGAATAAATCAAAGGTTGATGAATTTAATGTCATGGGAATTTTTTAAAACTAATAATGTTATGATAATACTTTCTCAGTAAAGGTTTTATATATCTAGCTACAGTAATGCCTTTCTTCCTTTCTTTAAACAGTAAAACTTCCAGGTCTGCAGGACTTATGTTGACCCACACACATATGAGGACCCTACCCAAGCAGTTCATGAGTTTGCTAAGGAATTGGATGCCACCAACATATCCATTGACAAAGTTGTTGGAGCAGGTAAGCACCCCAGTAATCCTCATGCCAACCTAGTATGTTAATTACAACTTTACAGCTATGCATAAGAATGCTGCCTGAGATTGATTGCTCACACTCTCAGGTCCATGCATATTGCTTTGAAAAGGGACATTTTCTGATTTCATGATGAAAGGCAAGCAGTAAATAAATGCAGGAGTATTTAATGGAATGTAATGATTTCGAAGGTACCAGACTTACAGGTTACGGCCAGCTTTTTATTTATTGAGTTTCAGAGGCAGCAGCCACAGCAGCTCAGTCTCCCCATGCTATGCTGATTATGTGTCACGAAGTCTATTTGGCTAAATGAGAAGCATGGGATAAAAGTGTGTCTTTCTTTAAACTAGCTTACTAAGTGAAAATTTTGATTTGTAGGAAAAAAAAGTAATTCTTGATCTTCTTTGGAATCAGGCAACACAAAATAAAATTTAAAAATGATGTATTTTATGTAAATTCCATCAAAACTGTATTGACAGAATAGTATAAATAATATGAAGTGCTCCATTTTAATACCTGCCTTTGACACGATATAGTCGTAAATTATTTGTGTTGAAGTTTGTTTCTATATAGATATATTTTTGTTCTAATTATTAATTTGCTCAATCATAAATTCATTAACACCTATGGAGTAATTATTAATTGCAGCTTGCTGCTGCTGCTAAGTCGCTTCAGTCGTGTCCGACTCTGTGCGACCCCACAGACGGCAGCCCACAGACCAAGCTCCCCGGTCCCTGGGATTCTCCAGGCAAGAACACTGGAGTGGGTTGCCATTTCCTCCAAATTGCAGCTTCATATATTCAAAAATTATAGATATTTATGAAATAACAATGTTTTATACAGTTATATATAAAATTTATGGCATTCATAGTATATGCAGTGTCTATTTGAATAAAACTAGTACTCAGAAGAAAAATAAACAACACTGTACAATAATTACACACATCACCTCATTCTCCAATATTACTTTAAAAACAAACTAGTTATGTTGATGTGGGAAATAGAGTGAAAGACTGAGAAAAGGAATTCTCTGAATTATGCATACCATATCAGATCACATTTTCTGCAAGTGCTATATATGACTGATGCTTTTTTGTACACATGTAAATACAATTTTCTCTGTTTCTTTTTTCTCTCTGCACTGAAGAAATATTTAGAATTCAAATAGTATTTATTATTCAGGCAGGATAATCTGAGTGATTCACATATTATCTAAATAAACAAATAATTTAGTAAATGTCTCTTCTATTTTTTTTTAATGTTATACACTCCTAAAACTCACATGTGTGGGTAGTAGGAAACCATCAGTTCATAAAAGGAAACAAGAGTAAGTACTTCTTTTTTTCACAATCTAAGACTTGAGAACATACACACTCACTGTACATCTATGTTAATCCAGCCAAAATTAATCCAGATATATATTTATTACTCTCTTTCATTTGTATAGTTCTGCTTCTCCAACTGCTCCATAGTGCAGAGGGGTTTTGTCCTGCTGGTTTTAATGTTGCCCCACAAGAGTGCACTGTTCTCCCCAGCATGGAAGCTGCAATAGCATATGAAGCACCCTCCGCTGGAGAACGTGATGAAAGAAGGCAGATCTACTCATGGTCAGCCAATGTCCATAAGGCCAGACATACTGCAGCCTTGAGATTTGGGGCCTTCTGCATTGACAGAAACTTATATATACAGATGTTATTGACAAAGTCAGATATCTAGAACACAATGTGTGCCTGTGATAGTCACTCAGCCGTGTTCGACTCTTTCCAACCCCATGGACTGTAGCCCGTCAGGATCTTCCATCCATGGCATTCTCCAGGCATGAATACTAGAGTGGGTTGCCATTCCCTTCTCCTGGGGATCTTCTTGACCCAGAGATCGAACACAGGTCTCCCATATTGCAGGCAAATTCTTTACCATCTGAGCCACCAAGGAATCCTATATACATACAAGTATTATTGACAAAGCTAGATACCTAGAAACGGTAGGGTGAGATAAAACATACTCATTAAAAATGGTCTCTGATCAATAAGACAAACGGAAAGGCTATCTGTACTGAATCACTTAATAATCTATGATGCTCATTAAAGATTAAAGAAAATCTTCTTTGATTCCTCTTCAAGCATATTTGCAAAAAATTAGAATATATCCCATTTTCAGTATTTTGCACCAATAGTCTCATTTGCCACATAAGGCTATAAAACTGTTTTGTTTGCAAATATATATATATCTTCAAGGTATATTATGCTTCTCCTGGAAGATTTCTTTATAATATACACTCTGAATTCTAGTCTGTCTTGATTAGGCTTTAAATGATTTGTCATTACCAAAATAGAATATGAAACAAGATCTGAAAGCTATAATGTTTAAAATATTTTGTTTCATAATATTTTAAATGTCTACATAGATGAAATTGTATAATGGTATAATGAACCTGAAGTGAAAGTGTTAGTCACTCAGTCTTTCTGACTCTTTGTGACCCCACGGACTATGGCTCACCAGGCTCCTTCTGTCCATGGAACTCTCCAGGCAAAACTAATGGAGTGGGTTGCCATTCCCTTCTCCAGGGGATCTTTCCTACTCAGGGATCGAACCCAGGCCTTCTGCATTGCAGGCAGACTCTTTATTGTCTGAGCCACCAGGGAAGCCCACCATAATGAACCTGCACATACCCATTTCTGCAACAACTTCACTTATGACCAATCTCCTTTCATCTATACTCTAAACCACTTCTATACCTTTCTAAATTTTTAAAATAATGCTGTTCACAAAAATTAGTAATCATGATAGATGGATTTAGCAGCTATCTTCCACTATTAAAGAGCTGAATATATTATTCAATCAAAGAATTTTTATAGTCAGTTAAATATACAGGAAGGCTATGTGGACAAATTCTAGTTTGGGGTCAAGAATTTTATACAAAGAAATAGATTTAATAGAAACTTTCATTTATGCATTTAATAGCCAGAAGAATTATAACCATATTGCAAATTACAAAATTAAAACTGAGGCATAAGTTAATTTTCTCAAAGTAGTATAATTTTTTTAGTGAGGAATTTATAATGACTAGAATTCCTAATTTTATCCCTCAATCCAAAGTTTTCTATAGGTTGAAAATATATAATTCCTCCAGTACTCTTGCCTGGAAAATCCCATGGACAGAGGAGCCTGTTAGGCTGCAGTCCATGGGGTCGCTACTAGTCGGACACGACTGAGCGACTTCACTTTCACTTTTCACTTTCATGCATTGGAGAAGGAAATGGCAACCCACTCCAGTGTTCTTGCCTGGAGAATCCCAGGGATGGGGGAGCCTGGTGGGCCGCCGTCTATGGGGTCACACAGAGTTGGACACGACGGAGGTGACTTAGCAGCAGCAGCAGCATGCTGTGTTAGGCATTCACATGGTTTAATTTTATTAGACTTTTAAATAGATATTATTATTACCATTTCACCAGATGAGGAAACAGAAGCTGAAAATTTGAATGGCCCAGGGTCACATTAATTGGGAAACCAAAATTTGAATCTTGTACTTTTCAACTTCAAAGTCTATGCTAGACACTGCTGCTAAGTCGCTTCAGTCATGTCCGACTCTCTGCAACCCATAGATGGCAGCCCACCAGGCTCCCCAGTCCCTGGGATTCTTCAGGCAAGAACACTGGAGTGGGTTGCCATTTCCTTCTCCAATGCATGAAAGTGAAAAGTGAAGTTGCTCAGTCGTGTCTGACTCTTCACGACCCCATGGACTGCAACCTACCAGGCTCCTCCACCCATGGGATTTTCCAGGCAAGAGTACTGGAGTGGGGTGCCATTGCCTTCTCCTATGCTAGACACTACTGATCACAATAGTGCCTTCTAAGAATTTTTGTTTAACTGAGATAATTCATGTATAGTGTTTTAGCTTATATAATAGTATTGTTCAATATGTATTTTTATTATGTTTTTATTAAAACAATGGAAGGAGAATGGCTTTGAGGTAATGCAGAGGGTCTTTTTTGCTTAAACACAAGTACATTTTTTCCTGTTTTAAATGAATTAGTAATAAGAAATTTCATGTTGAGCAATTGTGCATTGTGCACCTTAATCAAAATACAGTCTGTGCATTCTCTTAAAATATATTTTATTTTAAAGAGCAAATACACAGTGATGCACTTAATTGATATTTTGAGAAATCAAGAGTATCTTCTCAAATATTCTTTTAGCTGTGTTTTTATTTAGAAATGATATAATCTACTTTTTTTTTCTTCCTTATGGGTACAAATCTATTTGAATAAGATCGTGTAAAACTTGATTAGATGGAAAAATCAGGCATTTATTCCATTTGCCCAGTCTTTGTTGATTTTTCCAACACTATTCTTTCAAGAACAGTTCTTATAAAGAGAATTGAATTAAAATTTAACATTTCTATGTCTAGTGTGGGCTTTCCTGGTGGCTCAGAATGTAAAGAATCTGCCTGCCATGCAGGAGATCTGGGTTCAGTCTCTGAGTTGGGAAGATCCCCTGGAGAAGGAAATGGCAACCCAATCCACTCCAATATTCTTGCCCGGAGAATTCCATGCATCCAGAAGAGCCTGGTGAGCTACAGTCCATAGGGTTGCAAAGAGCCGGGCACGACTGAGTGACTAACACACACATGTGTATACTGTATTTGTCACAGCTTCTGGTATTCATCAGGTGAAATAAGCACATTTCTAAATTTTATGATTTTTTTTAAATACTAGCACTACTGAAACACCACTTTCTGGATTTTGAAGTCCAGAAAGTGTCCACATGTCCAGCCTTCCCATTAACAAGGGAAAAAAGACTAAAGAAATTCAGTCTTCCCCTCTGACTTCCCTAGTGAGGTACTTTCAGAATATACGTTTCTTTACAAATACTTGTCCAATAGGACATTAAACATGTTATCACCATCATCATCACAACCATCTCTTCTTACATTAACAGAATTTGACATTTTAAAAAGAACTTTTATATTTATTCCTCACTTTGAGTTAACTCTTAAGAGATAGATGATTCATCTTTCTTATACTATGTTTGTACTCAAAGAAGAAATAGTAAACAACACTCAGATGGCACTTATGTTTCTGTCTCCCTCCTAAGTGCTTTTCATATTTTCATTCCTTTAACTGTACCAAAATTTTATGAAGTAGAAAATAATTGGCGCCCCTATGTTACAGATTAAAGAGACAAAGGCATAGAATCACAGTCACTCAAAATCACGCAGATAGTAAGTGACAGATGCAAAATTGGACCCTAGACAATCTGGCTTCAGAATGCATAGTCTATGTTACAGTTCTGTACTATCCGTCCTATCAAGTAAGTGTCTTGTCATTTAAAATAAACAATCATGATATCCAAATTTAAAACACGATCCATGACACCATGTTGATACATGATAATGGCAGAACTTTATTTCAGAATGTGAAAATTCATTATGAATGTCTCCGTATTGTTTATCCAAAATTAATGTTTATAAAAAGTGCGTGGGAGTTAGCAATGTTCTAAATAAAGAAACTCTTCCTGACTTCTCCTAATGTTCACGCATCTATAACAGCACGTTCTTCCTCTGATTTAAAAAAGATCATTGAATGTTCTCAAGTTCTGCCCAACTCTCCCTATGATCCTAAAAACACCCTAGCTGCCAGATATTGCTATTTTCTGTATGCTTGCTTGAGGGAAAGAAATTAGATCTGCCTTTATTAGCATTATAGCTATGTGTTTTTCATAGTTTCTGTCACACTGTTGCCAACTGATGAGTATTTATTAAATAAATGTATGAATGACTGCTTTTGGACATTAACTGACTTTAACAAGTTACAGCCTAAGTCATTGGTTTGAAAACAGTTGGCAAGACTGGATTCCTGAGCAAGATTCAAATCTGGGGAAGTCATTTTTAGGGATGTGGTTGGTAAATCAATAGGACAGCCTGCTGCTTTGTGGAGAGAAGGATTTACTTGGATGAAAAATAGAGAAGAAGCATCTCACTTCTTGACACCTTGGGCTTGTGTAAAAACTCACAGCAAGAGGGCTGGACCAAAAATGTTTTTCCATTCCACAAAAGGCCTAAAAATTGATCATGTAATTTTCCTCTTCAGAAAAATATCTCATTTGCTATTAAAAATCACTTTTAATGTTGTACGAAACCCATCTAGTTACACAACATTAGGATTTCTTTTACGAACCAGGCACATTCCATATCTGACACTATTTAGTGGCCATCACTGTGGAAGCCTTGTTGTTGCTGTTCAGTCACTAACACATGTCCGACTCTTTGCAACAGCACAGAATGCAGCATGCCAGCTTCCCTTTTCTTCACAATCTTCCAGAGTTTTCTCAAACTCATGTCCGTAGAGTTGGTGATGCCATCCAACCATATTATCCTCTGTTGCTCCTTCTTTCAGAAAGCAGAAATATGTAGTTAAATTGGTCCTCTTGGTGAAAACAAAATGGCGAGAAACATCTCAAATTTAATCAAGTGCTCAACTCATTATATTGGTGCTGCTCTGTTGATTATTTTGAGGCTATGAGAATAAGGAGTGAAAGTCTAATAGACACAGCTTCCAACTTCCTTCTTATCCTTTCATATTTCATTATTCACAATGTAGTACTTCAGAAGACACGAAGCTTATCACAAGGTTCATTTATCACCAGGATGTGGATGGACTAGGGTTTTTAGGGAGTCTCAGATTACCGTCTTCCAAAATAATTTGGAAGTCTATGAGTGTACATCTTGCAGGTCAAGGGTGTAAATATTTTGAATTGAATTGTTGAGAGAAAACAGTTGCTCTCTACTAATGATTTTTGTAATATCATTCCTTGCCTTTTCTTGTTGTTTTCTTCTGCATTCTAACAGGTGAATTTGGAGAGGTGTGCAGCGGCCGTTTAAAACTTCCTTCAAAAAAAGAGATTTCAGTGGCCATCAAGACCCTAAAAGTGGGCTACACAGAAAAGCAAAGGAGAGACTTCTTAGGCGAAGCAAGCATTATGGGACAATTTGACCATCCCAATATTATTCGACTGGAGGGAGTTGTTACTAAAAGTAAGTGAAGTCATAAAACTGATTATGTATATGTTGACCAGAGGTCATTTAAACCCAAAGCCCTAATAATTCAAGATTTGGGGTCTTATTTTCATTAGTCTCTGTTAGTCTTGACAATAAAAACAGAACAGTTTAGGATTAACACATAGACAAGAGATCAAATATATTTAACTAGTATTATATTGACAGTGCTATTCTAGATCTTAAAAAGCTTTAAAAAGTTTAGGAGCTAAACCTTGGGCTATATTAAGACATGTGGGTTAAAAAAATAGTTCAGTGAATTGTGTGGAACCTTGCGTTATGTGGAGTAGCAGGGAAAACTAATGACTCAGTTTTGACAGAAATTGCTGGGAACTCCCAGATAGCTGCCTTTTCTATTATTGTTCACCAGTTTCATTTAAGCTTCCAAATCTTTACCCCCCTGGCTTTGGAAAAATTATGAGAGTTTGGGGAATGCTTCTGAGCTGTAAAGATTGGGATCACATTAGACCCAAGCCCTTTTCTCTGTTCTCTATGGATTTCAAATAATTCTGATCTACAGTCCCAGATGGATTCTCGACTGCTCTGGCTCACAGCTTGTGATGGAGACCTGAACTTATTTCCATGATAGCTTCTCCAGCCAGGCTCAAAAGGGATCCCTTGAGGCAGATATGTGATTTTTGGCTGCAATCCCAATGAAAATCTCTTGAGAATGATCTGGAATTTGTTTTTTTCTCCAGATTTTGGAGCACACAATG
Organism: Capra hircus; assembly: GCF_001704415.2. Taxonomy (NCBI): domain Eukaryota; kingdom Metazoa; phylum Chordata; class Mammalia; order Artiodactyla; family Bovidae; genus Capra; species Capra hircus. Next base: position 10,236 of record NW_017211671.1, read on the forward strand.
AAGAATGAATTAAATTGGCAACAAACTTCTTAAAGTGAAAGACAGCATATGGCAGAGAATTTGGCATCCTTTAGGGGGTTATTCATTGGCACCGTATTTACATATTCTATGGTTACCAACAGACATTACAAATTACAATTTTCATGATGATATTTTTCTTTAACATTACATGGAACACTTTTCAAATGGCACTAATACCTAGTCTCATTTTAGTGTGACTAAAAAGGCAATTCCTTATTCACAAGAGCATGGTATAATTGAAATATACCTTGATTTCCTTTAGAGTTTGTTAATATAGTAAGCAGGGTTAAGAACTTAACAATGTAGAAGAACTAAGTCATAAACTATAAGCCCATATTGTCTTATTAGAAGCATATTTTTCCTTCTGTACTCATAAAAACAAGGCTACATTAGTTGTAACACTAAAACATTTTCTGATGAAAACATCTCTTTTAATTTTTAAAAATTAGTAATGAAAATACTGTTTGTAGTACTAAGGATTGGAAAACTCTATTAAGTATTCTTTTCTTCAGGGCAAGACCATATCTATAGAATACCCTACTTAATATTAGAATTACATAATCATGTCTCACTGGGGTTTTAATAGTTGATTAACCTTTTAAATCTCCCATATCATTCTCACCAAGTGGTTGTCCTTCAGATTTTGAGACCATTGTAAGAAGAAACTCACTGGTATTAAACTACATACTTATATAGCCATTTTTGTTTTCACTCTCAATTTTCAAAATTCTCAGTTTTTTTGTTTCCAGTGTGCTGCTACTGCTGCTAAGTCGCTTCAGTCGTGTCCGACTCTGTGCGACCCCATAGACGGCAGCCCACCAGGCTCCCCAGTCCCTGGGATTCTCCAGGCAAGAACACTGGAGTGGGTTGCCATTTCCTTCTCCAATGCATGAAAGTGAAAAGTGAAAGTGAAGTCAGTCAGTCGTATCTGACTCTTCATGACCCCATGGACTGTAGCCTACCAGGCTCCTCCATCCATGGGATTTTCCAAGCAAGAGTACTGGAGTGGGGTGCCATTCCAGTATAAGAAGTTACTATTATACTGTTTTGTTTTGCTAGCTGTTGTCTACAAGTTTATTTACTGAATGATAAGCAAAATTAAACCATAATTATTGTGGAAGGTTTTCTTATATAAAAATATAATAATCAAATATGAATTATGGTCATCTGGCAAAGAAACCATTAAAAAAACCCAAGATTGAAATACAAGAAAAAATGCATTTAAAAATTGACCTTAAAAAATTGCAGGTATTATACATTAAACATTTTATTCAAGTAGGAGTCTGTAATATTCTAATATGAATTACAACTGCCTTATTCTTAGAGTGAAAGTTCTAAATTTGATAGATCTCCTTGGTCAAATATGCATGCAAGAGACTGCCAAATCTAACTATATAAATCCCAATCATCTCATATAGTGCAAACATAAGAGAGTTGCAAACCTAGAATTAGATTTTGAACTCCTTTAGTGGCATATTTAAAAGCTGTAAGTCTGGTGCCCTATTACAACTGAGGGGAAATAGAAATAATAAGGCAGTTTTGTCACTGAAAGAAAGTATTTAATCCACTCCTATCATTTTCTTTGTTTCCCAAGAATATATAATTGCTAAAACAATCTATTTGCAAAGCTTCGAAACATACGTACAACTAGAAATACAGAGTTTATAATTTAGTGAACATATTGTATTTCAAGAAGAAAAGAAAGCATATTGGTATCTGGATTAAGAATCAGGGAGTGAGAGATCAAGCTCTGATTCAGCTCTCCTGATCTGTGAGATTTTCTGACAAATCAAAACACTCCAACAGACTCCCTCTGTTCACTTGTAACACAGAATTAGCAGTCCTGCTTTACTATTTCCACGTCCTTTTAAGATCAAATGAGATTCCATAGGAATATATTGTTAAGTGGAATACAGCTATGCAAATCTAAATGATCACTTCTGGTTGAGTTTGAAAAGATTTTACTAGTTCATCTGGGAGTGTAGAAGAAAATTATTGAGAGCAATTCCTTTCTTTGCTCAAAGATAATTTTTATTATGACTATTAGTTATATGCTTTAAATCTAATGTATCATTTTCAAGTTAGAGAAAGCCCTTTATTCAATCATTTTATTTTCATTTATTTGAATTGAGCTGTAAACAATTTTAATGGTGTGGTTTTGAGCCTGATGATCTTAAACAAGAGAAGGTGAGAGAGTCTCTGATCTTTAAAGTAGCAGAAAGCTGGGGCACAGTCTTGCTTAGAACTTTGTACTAACATGTGTTATCAATTTCAGTCAACGTTCAAAATGATGGAAGTTGTTTTTAGCAAATGTTTGATATTTCTGCCATCACACCATTATTCAAAAAGATGTTCAGACTGCATCCAAGAAGACTTTCCATTGGCCACTTTTCACATAGTGAAATAGAAGGAATTATGTTGGATGAATTGGAGAAGGAAATGGCAACCCACTCCAGTGTTCTTGCCTAAAGAATCCCAGGGATGGGGGAACCTGGTGGGCTGCTGTCTATGGGGTCATCCAGAGTTGGACACGACTGAAGTGACTTAGCAGCAGCAGCAGCAGCATGTTGGATGACATGTGTTTTATGTTGTTATTTGCGGATGGATTATTTTCTAAAATTTAAAAAGTAATAAAGCAACTTAACTGTTCAGTTCAGTTCAGTCACTCAGTTGTGTCCGAGTCTTTGAGACCCCATGAATTGCAGCATGCCAGGCCCCCCTGTCCATCACCAACTCCCGGAGTTCACTCAGACTCACGTCCATCGAGTCGGTGATGCCATCCAACCATCTCATCCTCTGTCGTCCACTTCTCCTCCTGCCCCCAATCCCTCCCAGCATCAGAGTCTTTTCCAATGAGTCAACTCTTCGCATGAGGTGGCCAGAGTACTGGAGTTTCAGCTTTAGCATCATTCCTTCCAAAGAAATCCCAGGGCTGATCTCCTTCAGAATGGACTGGTTGGATCTCCTTGCAGTCCAAGGGACTCTCAAGAGTCTTCTCCAATACCACAGTTCAAAAGCATCAATTCTTCTGTGCTCAGCTTTCTTCACAGTCCAACTCTCACATCCATACATGACTACTGGAAAAACCATAGCCTTGACTAGATAGACCTTAATGTCTCTGCTTTTGAATATGCCATCTAGGTTGGTCATAACTTTTCTTCCAAGGAGTAAGCGTCTTTTAATTTCATGGCTGCAGTCACCATCTGCAGTGATTTTGGAGCCCAGAAAAATAAAGTCTGACACTGTTTTCACTGTTTCCCCATCTATTTCCCATGAAGTGATGGGCCCAGATGCCATGATCTTCATTTTCTGAATGTTGAGCTTTAAGCCAACTTTTCCACTCTCCTCTTTTACTTTCATCAAGAGGCTTTTTAGTTCCTCTTCACCTTCTGCCATAAGGGTGGTGTCATCTGCATATCTGAGGTTATTGAGATTTCTCCTGGCAATCTTGATTCCAGCTTGTGCTTCTTCCAGCCCAGCATTTCTCATGATGTACTCTGCATGTAAGTTAAATAAGCAGGGTGACAATATACAGCCTTGACATACTCCTTTTCCTATTTGGAACCAGTCTGTTGTTCCATGTTCAGTTCTAACTGTTGCTTCCTGACCTGCATATAGGTTTCTCAAGAGGCAGGTCAGGCTGTAACCTTGTATTATTGAGGAAAGTCTTAGGCCAGAAGATGAAGAGGATTTCTCATATTGAAAAGACTTCTATATTGGTCTGGGTGTCCACTGGACGCCAAAAGCTCAATCATTTGCTTGCATTTTCTGTACATATGGTAATGAAATATTACTGGAATTAGTTGTCATTCTTTAGTAACTATGCCATATTATTTCTATTTCTTGTTTCCCTCTTGCTAAAACTTCTTTGCACTTGTCTCAAGGACACTGCTCTCCTTGCCATAGTTTTAATAGACTATGTATAGTTTATATATTTTTTTATTAATAATTTGTAAAAGCAATTTGTTACCATAAATTTTAGAAACTGATGAATAAAGTTATGCATTTGTGACTATAATTTGATATATGAGTTGAAAACATCTCTAAGTGGCCATATCAACCAAGCTAAGAAAATCTATAATCAATATATCAGAAGAAAAATAAGTAACACGGGGAATCTTATTTTTACATATCTAAAAAATTTCCCTATATGCTCAACAGTGTCCACTCATATCTCTCTATTGAATTGGCCACAATTATAAAATTATATGTTGCTGTGTATTTCCCCCAATCATTTAGATAGGATAGGCTTTGATGTTTTTGAAAGATTATATTTAGTTTACAAAATTTGTTAGCGCATGAGTTGAATGTGCTCATATTGCCTCTTTCAGAGTGCTAGTTTAAATCTTCAATATCTCTCCTAAAGGAAGAAGAAATATAACTGTACACTTGTTTCACAACTGAGTAATTCTAGTCTTACACAAATTCTTGCAGAAAGGGAAAGAAATGTACACATAAAGATAGTGATATCTTGATATCAAACCATACAGGAATATTATCAGAAAAGAAAATAAGAGATTAGTATAACACATGAACCAAACTTTAATAACACTGGAATAATTATGAAACCATAACTAGCAATGTATTAAATAAAGATATCTTATCATGCTCAAGGTTAGTTTATTTCAAGAATGCAACATTAATAGAAAAAGCCAGTCTCCATAGATGCAAAAATAAGCATTTTAATTTAAGTTTTTTTTCTTAACATATAATGCCATAGAAATACTCATGACTGATAAATGTATATAAACCCCTCCAAAACAAAGAAACAAGCCTACAAACACCATGAAATCAAGAAAACATTTCTTTCAAAGTAGAAACAAGACCTCTATCACCGTTTCAGTTTATCATTTGATCTAATGTCTTAATTTTTGAAATTAGACAAGAAAATAAGTAAAATGTAGAAAGTTTGAAAAAGGGGGAAAAAACTAAGCTGAATTTATCAAATGAAACTGAGAATATTCCAGTTATTATTTTCATTAATCATTATTCTACTTGACAAATCAGCTCTAAATGGAATAAGGAAGAGTAGAAATATTGGTCTTGGTTCTTAAAAGTGTTAAATTTCATTTCACATTAAGCATAAATACATTAAAATTTTTAATCAGCTGAATGTAAAGTTTTTGAGGTGTGAAGAGTAGAATTGGTTAAGGAAGAGTTGGAGAAAGTACTCGTTAGCCTGATTTTGAAGAGAGAGACTATCCTTAGCTGAAATAATAGGTCTGGTGTGATCAGTTCTATCTGGAACTCTTATTTAGGACTATAGACAAAATAGAGTTGGTCCCTGCAATGGTTAACTCAGACCGTTGGGTGTAATAGGGATCATTCTTAATGTAAATAATATCTTGATTAAAATGGAATTTGGAAAAGATTGTCATGTGTGTTTATATGATTTAATGGTAAACCTGTAGAAAAAGTATTCTAAATTCAGTTCATTACAATATTTCTATCAGTTGGTTAGTTATAGTATATGGAAATCTATAACCAAAAAACATTTTCTTTCTAATCAAAGGTGGTTCAAATCATCCTTTCTAAGAATGCTGAGGCATAGTTTGTCAATTTTCTTCATTTTCTTTCTCCTGTTTATGCTCGTTTGCTTCCACTCTGATTCTAATTACATGATACTGAATACTGACTGCTAAGGTCACAGACTTTGATATTATGAATCACATGTATGTGTTGGAGTGTGTATAAGTCTTGAAAGCAAGACAGAGTTTGTAAGACACAATTACTTTTAATAGTAATTAATCACATTTCCTATGGAAATGAATTAAATTTCAATAATTTGTAATACGTAAATCATTTATACATGCTCTTTATGTTTGATTGAAACTATTTTTAGTCTAAAGCCACATTTAGTTGATAACTACAATAAAAAGTCTATGTCTGGCTAATATATTTATCACAATTATCCTGCTGCCTTTTTGTAGAATATTTTGATTAAGAAGGTGGTGAAATAGATAGTGCTGAACTTGAAATTCTTAGACATTTTTGGATTACATTTCTTTTGTCAGCAAACAAAATTATTAGTAATATCTCTGAGCCACTGGGGAAATGAACTCATTGTGTGCTTCTCTTAACCTTTAATTATGAAAGATCATGACTTTATCTATACTCATGTCAGTTGAAAGAACAAAAGCAAAATTCCACACTGCACGTTTCATTTTGCTGATTCTTAATGGAGTTTCATTTCAGCCAAACAACAATAATTTTATTGATTTTTTTTTATGTGTATTCAGATCTTATTTAAGGATCTCTGAGGGAAGTTAATGACAGTGGCTTTTGAAGAAGCTGGTAATGTCATTTCTAAACCAAAATACACATGAAAAGATGTGGAAACTTTGATCGAAATACATTGAATAATGTGCAGATGAGCTGGTATTTTATAAATAATATTAAACTACTTTTAACACATGTTAGAACTAGTTCTTACCATTATTGCATTTCTTTTCCTTTTTTACTCTGTTTATCATAATCAAAATCACAGAAAAGTAAGTGAGGATACTGCTTTCCAAGGTAGAATATTTGTGATTCTGTTTACTTTTGTCTGTACATTTTGGGTTTGCTGAATCTTTGAACTTAATGCAAAGCACATTTTCAGACTTGCCCAACTTAACTGATGTGTTTACAAATACCTAAATTACAGACCTAAATGCAGCCTGATCTGATTTTCTGAATGGTCATGGGGCTTTGGCTTAATTGACTGGTTTGATTTTTCAGCTACTTTTATTTCCCTTGCCAAACATTTTACCAGACATGCCAACAAGAAATGAAATGGTCATAGGGCTGCAGCCAGAAGAAAAGAGTGATAAGCAGAGGTCTGGAGAATACACAAATATAGTAACGGCCACTGTAATTGAGAGTTTACTGTAAGAAGCAATATATCTGTGACTATGTTCAAGAGCTGCATTCAGTTTCATGAGCATGTTATTCATCTAAGAATTTGTTAAGGAAGAAACAGAGAAACTTACTGTGAAGTAGGGAAAACATGCATGTGCAGGGTTCTCATTCATTTGATTGTTCATTTATTTCAGCTTCAAGGTAGTTCTTCTGGAATCAGTCCCTTAGATATTTTGACTTAACCAGTTTCAGGAGAGAGAGAGTTTTCCAAAGAAACTGTTGAAATTTCTTCTTTCTTCCTAAATATTGTTAATCAAAGTTTAGTTATAAATTTTGAAGAAGCAAGACTGGAGACTCAGGTTTTGACTAAAATAACTTTTCC